>NW_019268099.1:156930-248573 GCF_002742605.1 Olea europaea var. sylvestris
TCAGATTTTCTTCTGGCATGATTGTTGGATGGGCGAGTCCACGTTGGCATCCCTATTCCCCCACAGACAGCACACATCTGCGGGGGTACAGGATTTTTTTGACGACACTAGGTGGGATTTCGAACGATTATTACGGGCCCTTCCTTCTCACATGGCGGAACAGGTTGGGGCGATACCTTTATGTGCAGATGCCACGGACCGAATTTTTTGGAAAATTACTTCGGATGGTGACTTTACCACCAAATCAGCATGGCACCTAGTCCGTTCAGTTCACCAGCCTCAGGACTCATATCGACTGCTGTGGAGCTCTATCTTGCCTACCACTATTTCATTCTTCTGCTGGAGACTGTGGCAGGATCTCATTCCAGTAGATGTTGTTATTCAGAGGAGAATTGGATGTCAGTTGGCTTCTCGTTGTCAGTGTTGTTCCGAAATTGAGACCATCAATCATATTTTCACGAGCAGCAGCATCTCCGACCAGGTATGGCAGCACTTTGGAGACATCTTTCAGATACCTATGACTTCAGGGGAAGGGGTCAAACAGAGGTTCTAGAGATGGCGGTATTCTGGACAGCACGTTTACCGTGGACACATTCGTATTATCATTCCCCTACTGATATTTTGGTTTCTATGGACTTAGAGGAATGATGCGAAGCATAGAGGTATTCGTATGGTGGCCAGACGTATTATTTGGAGGGTCTATCGCATGATCTCCTTTCTTCATATGGGAGGACTATTCCGAGTTGAGCATTGGCGAGGAGATGTGACACTTGCACCTTTTTTTGGCATTTCTTTGACCCGTCCTCTCCCATCACCACCTATTATGGTTGTTTGGCGCACTCCACCAGTTGGATCCTACAAGATCAACACTGATGGATGCGTCAAAGATGGATTTGCAAGTGGTGGAGGCATCATTAGGGACCACGCAGGATACTGTATCAGGGCATTCTCAGCATCGTATGGCCCATGTTTCATTTTGGAGGCTGAACTCAGAGCCATACTAGATGGGCTTCTATTGGCCAGAGGACTTGGAATATCAACTATTTGGATTGAGGTAGATTCAATGCTGGCCATTCACTGCATCACCAAAGGTGGAGGACCATGGACGATTCAGGGTATTCTAAGACAGATCAGAGACGTCATTCGCCTTGACAGAGACACAGTTTCTCATATCTACAGAGAAGGTAACCAGGTTGCACTGCCTCGACATATTAGGGCGATAGTGCGGATCGACAGACATGGATTGCCCAGTTTCAGAGGCTCATAATTTAGGCTATTCTTTATTGTATAGGGAAGTAGTACTTCCTCATTTATTGCTTTCATTTATTATATTCATTTGTTGCATCACTGCTTTTTGGAGGTCAGGTTCATGCCCCCCTCCTTCCGTGTATTCTTGATTTTTATGAAATAAATATGGTTGGGGAACCCTTAACCCCCATCGACCTTCCTTGGTGGACCCTAAAAAGTCACTAAGGATATGAGTATGTCTTTACCAAAAAAAAAAAAAAAAGCTAAACCCAAAATGATAGCTACATTTCCGAAAAGTACTTATGGGCCCAAAACGAACACCGTCTGCAAAAGTTACGCTCATTTCTTCAAAGGTCGACAACCCAAGCGTTCCAAATATGCGAGTGGCCGTTCCTCAAAAAAAGAAAGAAACACCAATACGTCATTACGAAATCGTGAGCTAAACCTAAAACGGTCGCCACATTTTCAAAAAGTACTTATGGTCCAAAAACGGACACCGTCTGCAAAAGTTATGCTCAATTCTTCGAATGCCGTCAGTCCAAATATGTAGGTGTACGTTCTTCGAAAAATGTTCAAAATCCCTCATACGTCACGTCGAAGTGGTGAGTTCAATCTAAAAGGGTCTCTACATTTCCGAAAAGTACTTATGGGCCCAAAACGGACACCGTTTGCAAAAGTTACGCTAATTTCTTCGAAGGCCGACACTCAAGCATTCAAAATATGCGAGTGGTTGTTCTTCAAAAAAAGGAAAAAAACCTTAATACTTCATCACAAAATTGTGAGCTAAACCCAAAGGGGTCGCTACATTTCCGAAAAGTACTTATGGTCTCGAAAATGGACACTGTCTACAAAAGTTATCCCCAATTCTTCGAATGTCGTCAATCCGAATATGCAGGTGCACGTTCCCCAAAAAATGGACAAATACCTCATATGTCATGACTAAGCTATGAGTTCAATCCAAAAGGGTCGCTACATTTTCGAAAAGTACTTATGGGCCCAAAACTGACACCGTCTGCAAAAGTTACGCTCATTTCTTCGAAGGTCGATAATCCAAGCGTTCCCAATATGCGAGTGGTCGTTCTTCAAAAAAAGGATGAGAACCCTAATACGTCATTACGAAATCGTGAGCTATACCCAAAACGATTGCTACATTTTCGAAAAGTAATTATGGGCCCAAAACGAACACTGTCTGCAAAAGTTACGCTCATTTCTTCAAAGGTCGACAGCCCAAGCGTTCCAAATGTGCGAGTGGTCGTTCCTCAAAAAAAGGAAGAAACCCTAATACGTCATTACAAAATCGTGAGATAAACCCAAAACGGTCGCCACATTTTCAAAAAGTACTTATGGTCCAAAAACGGACACCGTCCGCAAAAGTTATGCTCAATTCTTCGAATGCCGTCAGTCCAAATATGTAGGTGTACGCTCTTCAAAAAGTGGTCAAAAGCCCTCATACGTCACGTCGAAGTGGTGAGTTCAGTCTAAAAGGGTCGCTACATTTCCGAAAAGTACTTATGGGCCCAAAACGGACACCGTTTGCAAAAGTTACGCTAATTTCTTCGAAGGCCGACACTCAAGCGTTCCAAATATGCGAGTGGTCGTTCTTCAGAAAAAGGATGAAAACCTTAATACGTCATTACGAAATCGTGAGCTAAACCCAAAACGGTTGCTATATTTCCGAAAAGTACTTATGGGCCAAAAACGGACACCTTCTGCAAAAGTTACGCTCATTTCTTCGAAGGTCAACAATCCAAGCATTCGAAATATGCGAGTGGTCGTTCTTCAAAAAAAGGATGAGAACCCTGATACGTCATTATGAAATCGTGAGCTAAACCCAATGATAGCTACATTTCCGAAAAGTACTTATGGGCCCAAAACGAACACCGTCTGCAAAAGTTACTCTCATTTCTTCAAAGGTCGACAACCCAAGCATTCCAAATATGCGAGTGGTCGTTCCTGAAAAAAAGGAAGAAACCCCAATACGTCATTATGAAATCGTGAGCTAAACCCAAAACGGTCGCCACATTTTAGGAAAGTACTTGTGATCCAAAAACGGGCACCGTCCGGAAAAGTTATGCTCAATTGTTCGAATGCCGTCAGTCCAAATATGTAGGTGTACGTTCTTCGAAAAATGGTCAAAATCCCTCATACGTCACGTCGAAGTGGTGAGTTCAATCTAGAAGGGTCGCTACATTTCTGAAAAGTACTTATGGGCCCAAAACGGACACCGTTTGCAAAAGTTACGCTAATTTCTTCGAAGGCCGACACTCCAAGCGTTCAAAATATGCGAGTGGTTGTTCTTCAAAAAAAGGACGAAAACCTTAATACGTCATCACGAAATCGTGAGCTAAACCCAAAACGATCGCTACATTTCCTAAAAGTACTTATGGTCCCAAAAATGGATATTGACTGCAGAAGTTATGCTCAATTCTTCGAACGTTGTCAGTCCGAATATGCAGGTGCACGTTCCTCAAAAAATTGTCAAAATCCCTTACACGTCACAACGAAGTCGGGAGTTCAATCTAAAAGGGTCGCTACATTTTCAAAAAGTACTTATGGGCCCAAAACGGACACCGTCTGCAAAAGTTACGCTCATTTCTTCGAAGGTCGACAATCCAAGCGTTCCCAATATGCGAGTGGTCGTTCTTCAAAAAAAGGATGAGAACCCTAATACGTCATTACGAAATCATGAGCTAAATCCAAAACGATCGTTACATTTTCGAAAAGTACTTATGGGCCCAAAACGAACACCGTCTGCAAAAGTTACGATCATTTCTTCGAAGGTCGACATCCCAAGCATTACTAATATGCGAGTGGTCGTTCCTAAAAAAAATGAAGAAACCCTAATACGTCATTACGAAATCGTGAGCTAAACCCAAAATGGTCGCTACATTTTTGAAAAGTACTTGTGGTCCAAAAACGGACACCGTCCGGAAAAGTTATGCTCAATTGTTCGAATGCCGTCTGTCCAAATATGTAGGTGTACGTTCTTCGAAAAATGGTCAAAATCCCTCATACGTCACGTCGAAGTGGTGAGTTCAATCTAAAAGGGTCGCAACATTTTCGAAAAGTACTTATGGGCCCAAAACGGACACCGTTTGCAAAAGTTACGCTAATTTCTTCGAAGGCCGACACTCAAGCGTTCAAAATATGCGAGTGGTTGTTCTTCAAAAAAAGGACGAAAACCTTAATACGCCATCACGAAATCGTGAGCTAAACCCAAAACGATCGCTACATTTCCTAAAAGTACTTATGGTCCCAAAAATGGATATTGACAGTAGAAGTTATGCTCAATTCTTCGAACGTCGTCAGTCCGAATATGCAGGTGCACGTTCCTCAAGAAATTGTGAAAATCCGTTACACGTCACGACGAAGTCGCGAGTTCAATCTAAAAGGGTCGCTACATTTTCGAAAAGTACTTATGGGCCCAAAACGGACACCTTCTGCAAAAGTTACGCTCATTTCTTCGAAGGTCGACAATCCAAGCGTTCCCAATATGCGAGTGGTCGTTCTTCAAAAAAAGGATGAGAACCCTAATACGTCATTACGAAATCATGAGCTAAATCCAAAACGATCGTTACATTTTCGAAACGTACTTATGGGCCCAAAACGAACACCGTCTGCAAAAGTTATGCTCATTTCTTCGAAGGTCGACATCCCAAGCGTTACTAATATGCGAGTGGTCGTTCCTCAAAAAAATGAAGAAACACTAATACGTCATTACGAAATCGTGAGCTAAACCCAAAATGGTCGCTACATTTTCGAAAAGTACTTATGGTCCAAAAATGGACACCGTTCGCTAAAGTTATGCTCAATACTTCGAATGCCGTCAGTCCAAATATGTAGGCGTACGTTCTTCAAAAATGGGTCAATATCCCTCATACGTCACGTCGAAGTGGTGAGTTCAATCCAAAAGGGTCTCTACATTTTCGAAAAGTACTTATGGGCCCAAAACGGACACCGTCCGTAAAAGTTACGCTCATTTCTTCGAAGGTCGACAATCCAAGCGTTCCAAATATGCGAGTGGTCGTTCCTCAAAAAAAGAAAGAAACCCTAATACGTCATTAAGAAATCGTGAACTAAACCCAAAACGGCCGCTACATTTTCGAAAAGTACTGATGGTCAAAAAACGGATACCTTCTGCAAAAGTTATGCTCAGTTCTTCGAATGCCGTCTGTCCAAATATGTTGGTGTAGATCTTCAAAAAATGATCAACTTTCCTCATACGTCATGTCGAAGTGGTGAGTTCAACCCAAAAGGGTCTCTACATTTCCGAAAAGTACTTATGGGACCAAAACGGACACCGTCCGCAAAAGTTACGCTCATTTCTTCGAAGGTCGACAATCCAAGTGTTCCCAATATGCGAGTGGTCGTTCTTCAAAAAAAGGACGAAAACCTTAATACGTCATTACGAACTCGTGAGCTAAACCTAAAACAGTCGCAACATTTCCGAAAAGTACTTATGGCCCAAAAAACGAACAATGTCTGCAAAACTTATGCTCAATTCTTCGAACGCCGTCTGTCCAAATATGCAGGTGCACGTTCCTCAAAAAATGTTCAAAATCCCTCATACGTCACGACGAAGTCTTGAGTTCAATCCAAAAGGGTCGCTACATTTCCGAAAAATACTTATGGGCCCAAAACGGACACCGTCTGTAAAAGTTACGCTCATTTCTTCGAAGGACGACAATCCAAGCGTTCCCAATATGTGAGTGGTCATTCTTCAAAAAAAGGATGAGAACCCTAATACATCATTACGAAATCGTGAGCTAAACCCAAAACGGTCGCCACATTTTCGAAAAGTACTTATGGTCCAAAAACGGACACCGTCCGCAAAAGTTATGCCCAATTCTTCGAATGCCGTCAGTCCAAATTTGTAGGTGTACGTTCTTCAAAAAATGGTGAAACTCCCTCATACGTCACGTCGAAGTGGTGAGTTCAATCCAAAAGGGTCTCTACATTTATGAAAAGTACTTATGGGCCCAAAACGGACACCGTCCGCAAAAGTTACGCTCATTTCGAAGGTCGACAATCCAAGCGTTCCCAATATGCGAGTGGTCGTTCTTCAAAAGAAGGATGAGAACCCTAATACGTCATTACGAAATCGTGAGCTATACCCAAAACGATTGCTACATTTTCGAAAAGTACTTATGGGCCCAAAACGAACACTATCTGCAAAAGTTACACTCATTTCTTCAAAGGTCGACAACCCAAGCGTTCCAAATATGCGAGTGGTCGTTCCTCAAAAAAAGGAAGAAACCCTAATACGTCATTACAAAATCGTGAGCTAAACCCAAAACGGTCGCCACATTTTCAAAAAGTACTTATGGTCCAAAAACGGACACCGTCCGCAAAAGTTATGCTCAATTCTTCGAATGCCGTCAGTCCAAATATGTAGGTGTACGCTCTTCAAAAAATGGTCAAAATCCCTCATACGTCACGTCGAAGTGGTGAGTTCAGTCTAAAAGGGTCGCTACATTTCCGAAAAGTACTTATGGGCCCAAAACGGACACCGTTTACAAAAGTTACGCTAATTTCTTCGAAGGCCGACACTCAAGCGTTCCAAATATGCGAGTGGTCGTTCTTCAAAAAAAGGATGAAAACCTTAATACGTCATTACGAAATCGTGAGCTTAACCCAAAACGGTTGCTACAATTCCGAAAAGTACTTATGGGCCAAAAACGGACACCTTCTGCAAAAGTTACGCTCATTTCTTCGAAGGTCAACAATCCAAGCGTTCCAAATATGCTAGTGGTCGTTCTTCAAAAAAAGGATGAGAACCCTAATACGTCATTATGAAATCGTGAGCTAAACCCAATGATAGCTACATTTCCGAAAAGTACTTATGGGCCCAAAACGAACACCGTCTGCAAAAGTTACGCTCATTTCTTCAAAGGTCGACAACCCAAGCGTTCCAAATATGCAAGTGGTCGCTCCTCAAAAAAAGGAAGAAACCCCAATACGTCATGATGAAATCGTGAGCTAAACCCAAAATGGTCGCCACATTTTAGAAAAGTACTTGTGGTCCAAAAACGGACACCGTCCGCAAAAGTTATTCTCAATTCTTCGAATGCCGTCAGTCCAAATATGTAGGTGTACGTTTTTCGAAAAATGGTCAAAATCCCTCATACGTCACGTCGAAGTGGTGAGTTCAATCTAAAAGGGTCGCTACACTTTCGAAAAGTACTTATGGGCCCAAAACGGACACCGTTTGCAAAAGTTACGCTAATTTCTTCGAAGGCCGACACTCAAGCGTTCAAAATATGCGAGTGGTTGTTCTACAAAAAAAGGACGAAAACCTTATACTTCATCACGAAATCGTGAGCTAAAGCCAATACGGCCGCTACATTTCCGAAAAGTAATTATGGTCCCAAAAACGGACACTGTCTGCAAAAGTTATGCTCAATTCTTCGAATGTCGTCAGTCCGAATATGTTGGTGCACGTTCCTCAAAAAATGGTCAAAATCCCTCATATGTCACGACTCAGTTATGAGTTCAATCCAAAAGGGTCGCTACATTTCCGAAAAGTACTTATGGGCCCAAAACTGACACCGTCTGCAAAAGTTACGCTCATTTCTTCGAAGGTCGACAATCCAAGCGTTCCCAATATGCGAGTGGTCATTCTTCAAAAAAAGGATGAGAACCCTAATACGTCATTACGAAATCGTGAGCTAAACCCAAAACGATCGCTACATTTTCGAAAAGTACTTATGGGCCCAAAACGAACACTGTCTGCAAAAGTTACGCTCATTTCTTCAAAGGTCGACAACCCAAGCGTTCCAAATATGTGAGTGGTCGTTCCTCAAAAAAAGGAAGAAACCCTAATACATCATTATGAAATCATGAGCTAAACCCAAAACGGTCGCCACATTTTCAAAATGTACTTATGGTCCAAAAACGGACACTGTACGCAAAAGTTATGCTCAATTCTTTGAATGTCGTCAGTCCAAATATGTAGGTGTATGTTCTTCGAAAAATGGTCAAAATCCCTCATACGTCACGTCGAAGTGGTGAGTTCAATCTAGAAGGGTCGCTACATTTCCCAAAAGTACTTATGGGCCCAAAAAGGACACCGTTTGCAAAAGTTACGCTAATTTCTTCGAAGGTCGACACTCCAAGCGTTCAAAATATGCGAGTGGTTGTTCTTCAAAAGAAGGTTGAAAACCTTAATACGTCATCACGAAATCGTGAGCTAAACCCAAAACGATCGCTACATTTCCTAAAAGTACTTATGGTCCCAAAAACGGATATTGACTGCAGAAGTTATGCTCAATTCTTCGAACGTCGTCAGTCCGAATATGCAGGTGCACGTTCCTCAAAAAATGGTCAAAATCCCTTATACGTCACGACGAAGTCGCGAGTTCAATCCAAAAGGGTCGCTACATTTCCGAAAAGTACTTATGGGCCCAAAACGGACACCGTCTACAAAAGTTACGCTCATTTCTTCGAAGGTCGACAATCCAAGCATTTCCAATATGCGAGTGGTCGTTCTTCAAAAAAAGGATGAGAACCCTAATACGTCATTACGAAATCATGAGCTAAACCCAAAACGATCGTTACATTTTCGAAAAGTACTTATAGGCCCAAAACGAACACCGTCTGCAAAAGTTACGCTCATTTCTTCGAAGGTCGACATCCCAAGCGTTACTAATATGCGAGTGGTCGTTCCTCAAAAAAATGAAGAAACCCTAATACGTCATTACGAAATCGTGAGCTAAACCCAAAATGGTCGCTACATTTTCGAAAAGTACTTATGGTCCAAAAACGAACACCGTTCGCTTAAGTTATGCTCAATTCCTCGAATGCCGTCAGTCCAAATATGTAGGTGTACGTTCTTCAAAAATGGGTCAATATCCCTCATACATCACGTCGAAGTGGTGAGTTCAATCCAAAAGGGTCTCTACATTTTCGAAAAGTACTTATGGGCCCAAAACGGACACCGTCCGTAAAAGTTACGCTCATTTCTTCGAAGGTCGACAATCCAAGCGTTCCAAATATGCGAGTGGTCGTTCCTCAAAAAAAGAAAGAAACCCTAATACGTCATTAAGAAATCGTGAACTAAACCCAAAACGGCAGCTAGATTTTCGAAAAGTACTGATGGTCAAAAAATGGACACCGTCTGCAAAAGTTATGCTCAGTTCTTCGAATGCCGTCTGTCCAAATATGTTGGTGTTCGTTCTTCAAAAAATGGTCAAATTCCCTCATACGTCATGTCGAAGTGGTGAGTTCAATCCAAAAGGGTCTCTACATTTCCGAAAAGTACTTATGGGACCAAAACGGACACCGTCCGCAAAAGTTACGCTCATTTCGTCGAAGGTCGACAATCCAAGCGTTCCCAATATGCGAGTGGTCGTTCTTCAAAAAAAGGACGAAAACCTTAATACGTCATTACGAACTCGTGAGCTAAACCTAAAACGGTCGCAACATTTCCGAAAAGTACTTATGGTCCCAAAAACGGACAATGTCTGCAAAACTTATGCTCAATTCTTCGAACGCCGTCTGTCCAAATATGCAGGTGCACGTTCCTCAAAAAATGGTCAAAATCCCACATACATCACGACGAAGTCTTGAGTTCAATCCAAAAGGGTCGCTACATTTCTGAAAAATACTTATGGGCCCAAAACAGACACCGTCTGTAAAAGTTACGCTCATTTCTTCGAAGGACGACAATCCAAGCGTTCCCAATATGTGAGTGGACATTCTTCAAAAAAAGGATGAGAACCCTAATACATCATTACGAAATCGTGAGCTAAACCCAAAACGGTCGTCACATTTTCGAAAAGTACTTATGGTCCAAAAACGAACACCGTCCGCAAAAGTTATGCCCAATTCTTCGAATACCGTCAGTCCAAATTTGTAGGTGTACGTTCTTCAAAAAATGGTGAAACTCCGTCACACGTCACGTCGAAGTGGTGAGTTCAATCCAAAAGGGTCTCTACATTTTGAAAAGTACTTATGGGCCCAAAATGGACACCGTCCGCCAAAGTTACGCTCATTTCTTCGAAGGTCGACAATCCAAGCGTTCCCAATATGCGAGTGGGCGTTCTTCAAAAAAAGGATGAGAACCCTAATACGTCATTACGAAATCATGAGCTAAACCCAAAACGGTCGCCACATTTTCGAAAAGTACTTATGGTCCAAAAACGGACACCGTCCGCAAAAGTTATGCCCAATTCTTCAAATGCCGTCAGTCCAAATTTGTAGGTGTACGTTCTTCAAAAAATGGTAAAAATCCCTCATACGTCACGTCGAAGTGGTGAGTTTAATCCAAAAGGGTCTCTACATTTTCGAAAAGTACTTATGGGCCAAAAATAGGCACCGTCCGCAAAAGTTACGCTCATTTCTTCGAAGGTCGACAATCCAAGTGTTCCAAATATGCGAGTGGTCGTTCTTCAAAAAATGGACGAAAACCTTAATACGTCATCATGAAATCGTGAGCTAAACCCAAAACGGTCGCTACATTTCCTAAAAGTACTTATGGTCCCAAAAATGGACACTGACTGCAGAAGTTATGCTCAATTCTTTGAACATCGTCAGTCCGAATATGCAGGTGCACGTTCCTCAAAAAATGGTCAAAATCCCTCATACTTCACGACGAAGTGGTGAATTCAATCCAAAAGGGTCGTTACATTTCCGAAAAGTACTTATGGGCCCAAAACGGACACCGTTTGCAAAAGTTTCGCTCATTTCTTCTAAGGTCGACAATCCAAGCGTTCCAAATATGCGAGTGGTCGTTCATCAAAAAAAGGATGAGAACCCTAGTATGTCATTACGAAATCGAGAGCTAAACCCAAAACGGTCGCTACATTTTCGAAAAGTACTTATGGTCCCAAAACGGACACCGTCTGCAAAAGTTACGATCATTTCTTCGAAGGTCGACAATCCACGAGTTCCAAATCTGTGGTTGGTCGTTCTCAAAAAAATGGTCGAAAACCTTAATACGTCATTATGAAATCGTGAGCTAAACCCAAAACGGTTGCTACATTTTCGAAAAGTTCTTATGGTCCCAAAACGGACGCCGTCTGCAAAAGTTACGCTAAATTTTTCTAACGCCGTCAATCCAAATATGCAGGTGCATATTTTTCAAAAAGTGTTCAAAATCCCTCATATGTCATGATGAAGTGGTGAGTTCAAACCAAAAGGGTCGATACATTTTCGAAAAGTACTTATGGGCCCAAAACGGACACCGTTTGCAAAAGTTACACTCATTTCCTCGAAGGTCGACACTCCAAGCATTCAAAATATGTGAGTGGTCGTTCTTCAAAAAAAGGACGAAAACCATAATACGCCATTACAAAATCATGAGCAAAACCCAAAACGGTCGCTACAAATCCTAAAAGTACTTATGGCCCCAAAAACGGACACCGTCTGCAAAACTTACGCTCAATTCTTTGAAGGCCGCCAGTCCGAATATGCAGGTGCACGTTCCTCAAAAAATGGTCAAAATTCCTCATACGTCACGACGAAGTGGTGAGTTCAATCCAACAGGGTCCCTACGTTTTCGAAAAGTACTTATTGGCCCAAAACGGACACCGTTTGCAAAAGTTACGCTCATTTCTTCGAAGGTCGACAATCCAAGCGTTCCAAATATGCGAGTGGTCGTTCTTCAAAAAAAGGATGAAAACCCTAGTATGTCATTACGAAATCGTGAGCTAAACCCAAAAAGGTCGCTACATTTCCGAAAAGTACTTATGGTTCCAAAACGGACACCGTCTGCAAAAGTTACGATCATTTCTTCGAAGGTCGACAATCCAAGAGTTCCAAATCTGTGGGTGGTCGTTCTCCAACAAAATGGTCGAAAACCATAATACGTCATTATGAAATCGTGAGATAAACCCAAAACGGTCGCTACATTTTCGGAAAGTTCTTATGGTCCCAAAACGAACGCCGTCTGCAAAAGTTACGCTCAATTCTTTAAAACGCCGTCAATCCAAATATGCAGGTGCACATTTTTCAAAAAATGGTCAAAATCCCTCATACGTCATGATGAATTGGTGAGTTCAATTCAAAAGGGTCGTTACATTTTCGAAAAGTACTTATGGGCTCAAAACGGACACCGTTTGCAAAAGATACACTCATTTCCTCGAAGGTCGACACTCCAAGCGTTCAAAATATGCAAGTCGTCGTTCTTCAAAAGAAGGACGAAAACCTTAATACGCAATTACGAAATCGTGAGCAAAACCCCAAACGGTCGCTACAATTTCGAAAAGTACTTATGGTCCCAAAAACGGACACCGTCTGCAAAAGTTATGCTCAATTCTTCGAACGCCGTAAGTCCAAATATGCTGGTGCACGTTCCACAAAAAATGGTCAAAATCCCTCATACGTCACGACGAAGTGGTGAGTTCAATCCAACAGGGTCGCTACATTTCCGAAAAGTACTTATGGGCCCAAAACGGAAAAGTTACGCTCATTTCTTCGAAGGTCGACAATCCAAGCGTTCCAAATATGCGAGTGGTCGTTCTTCAAAAAAAGGATGAAAACCCTAGTATGTCATCATGGAATCGTGAGCTAAACCCAAAACGGTCACTACATTTCCAAAAAGTACTTATAGTCCCAAAACGGACACCGTCTGCAAAAGTTATGATCATTTCTTCGAAGGTCGACAATCCAAGAGTTCCAAATCTGTTGGTGGTCGTTCTCCAAAAAATGGTCGAAAACCTTAATACGTCATTATCAAATCGTGAGCTAAACCCAAAATGATCGCTACATTTCCGAAAAGTTCTTATGGTCCCAAAACGGATGCCGTCTGCAAAAGTTACGCTCAATTCTTCGAACACCGTCAATCCAAATATGTAGGTGGACATTTTTCAAAAAATGGTCAAAATCCCTCATACGTCATGATGAATTGGTGAGTTCAATTCAAAAGGGTCGTTACATTTTCGAAAAGTACTTATGGGCTCAAAACGGACACCGTTTGCAAAAGATACACTCATTTCCTCGTAGGTCGACACTCCAAGCGTTCAAAATATGCGAGTGGTCGTTCTTCAAAAGAAGGACGAAAACCTTAATACGCAATTACGAAATCGTGACCAAAACCCCAAACGGTCGCTACAATTTCGAGAAGTACTTATGGTCCCAAAAACGGACACCGTCTGCAAAAGTTATGCTCAATTCTTCGAACGCCGTCAGTCCAAATATGCAGGTGCACGTTCCACAAAAAATGGTCAAAATCCCTCATACATCACGACGAAATGGTGAGTTCAATCCAACAGGGTCGCTACATTTCCGAAAAGTACTTATGGGCCCAAAACGGACACCATCTGCAAAAGTTACGTTCATTTCTTCGAAGGTCGACAATCCAAGCGTTCCAAATATGCGAGTGGTCGTTCTTCAAAAAAGGGATGAAAACCCTAGTATGTCATTATGAAATCGTGAGCTAAACCCAAAACGGTCGCTACATTTCCAAAAAGTACTTATAGTCCCAAAACGGACACCGTCTGCAAAAGTTATGATCATTTCTTCGAAGGTCGACAATCCAAGAGTTCCAAATCTGTTGGTGGTCGTTCTCCAAAAAATGGTCGAAAACCTTAATACGTCATTATCAAATCGTGAGCTAAACCTAAAACGATCGCTACATTTCCGAAAAGTTCTTATGGTCCCAAAACGGATGCCGTCTGCAAAAGTTACGCTCAATTCTTCGAACGCCGTCAATCCAAATATGCAGGTGCACATTTTTCAAAAAATGGTCAAAATCCCTCATACGTCGTGATGAATTGGTGAGTTCAATTCAAAAGGGTCGTTACATTTTCGAAAAGTACTTATGGGCTCAAAACGGACACCGTTTGCAAAAGATACACTCATTTCCTCGAAGGTCGACACTCCAAGAGTTCAAAATATGCGAGTGGTCGTTCTTCAAAAAAAGGATGAAAACCCTAATACGCCATTACGAAATCGTGAGCAAAACCCCAAACGGTCGCTACAATTCCGAAAAGTACTTATGGTCCCAAAAACGGACACTCTCTGTAAAAGTTATGCTCAATTCTTCGAACGCCGTCAGTCCAAATATGCAGGTGCACATTCCTCAAAAAATTGTCAAAATCTCTCATACGTCACGACGAAGTTGTGAGTTCAATCCAACAGGGTCGCTACATTTCCGAAAAGTACTTATGGGTCCAAAACGGACACCGTCTGCAAAAGTTATACTCATTTCTTCGAAGGTCGACAATCCAAACGTTCCAAATATGCGAGTGGTCGTTCTTTAAAAAAAGGATGAAAACCCTAGTATGTCATTACGAAATCATGAGCTTAACCCAAAACGGTCGCTACATTTTCGAAAAGTACTTATGGTCCCAAAACGGACACCGTCTGCAAAAGTTACGATCATTTCTTCGAAGGTCGACAATCCAAGAGTTCCAAATCTATGGGTGGTCGTTCTCCCAAAAATGGTCAAAAACCTTAATACGTCATTATGAAATCGTGAGCTAAACCCAAAACGGTCGCTACATTTTCGAAAAGTACTTATGGTCCTAAAACGGACGCCGTCTGCAAAAGTTACGTTCAATTCTTCGAACGCCGTCAATCCAAATATGCAGGTGCACATTTTTCAAAAAATGGTCAAAATCTCTCATACGTCAAGACGAAGTGGTGAGTTCAATCGAAAAGGGTCGCTACATTTTCGAAAAGTACTTATGGTCCCAAAACGGACACCGTTTGCAAAAGATACACTCATTTCCTCGAAGGTCGACACTCCAAGCGTTCAAAATATGCGAGTGGTCGTTCTTCAAAAAAAGGATGAAAACACAAATACGCCATTACAAAATTGTGAGCAAAACACCAAACGGTCGCCACAATTCCGAAAAGTACTTATGGTCCCAAAAACGGACACCGTCTGCAAAAGTTACGATCATTTCTTCGAAGGTCGACAATCCAAGAGTTCCAAATCTGTGGGTGGTCGTTCTCCAAAAAATGGTCGAAAACCTTAATACGTCACTATGAAATCGTGAGCTAAACCCAAAACGGTCGCTACATTTCCGAAAAGTACTTATGGTCCCAAAACGGACACCGTCTTCGAAAGTTATGCTCAATTCTTCGAACGCCGTCAATCCAAATATGCAGTTCCACGTTCTTCGAAAAATGGTCAAAATCCCTCATACGTTATGACGAAGTTGTGAGTTCAATCTAAAAGGGTCGCTACATTTCCAAAAAGTACTTATGGGCCCAAAAGGGACACCGTTTGCATAAGTTACGCTCATTTCTTCGAAGGTCCAAAATCCAAGTGTTAAAAATATACGAGTGGTCGTTCTTCAAAGAAAGGATGAAAACCCTAATACGTCATTACGAAATAGTGAGCTAAACCCAAAACGGTCGCTACATTTTCGAAAAGTACTTATGGTCCCAAAACGGACACCGTCTTCGAAAGTTATGCTCAATTCTTCGAACGCCATCAATCCAAATATGCAGGTGCTCGTTCTTCGAAAAATGGTCAAAATCACTCATACATCCCGACGAAGTGGTGAGTTCAATCCAAAAGGGTCGCTACATTTCCGAAAAGTACTTATGAGCCTAAAACGGACATCGTTTGCATAAGTTACGCTCATTTCTTCGAAGGTCGAAAATCCAAGCGTTAAAAATATGCGAGTGGTCGTTCTTCAAAAAAAGGACGAAAACCCTAATACGTCATTACGAAATAGTGAGCTAAACCCAAAACGGTCGCTACATTTCCGAAAAGTACTTATGGTCCCAAAACGGACACCTTCTGCAAAAGTTATTCTCAATTCTTCGAACGCCGTCAATCTAAATATGCAGTTGCTCGTTCTTTGTAAAATCGTCAAAATCTCTCATACGTCACAACGAAGTGGTGAGTTCAATCCAAAAGGGTCGCTACATTTCCGAAAAGTACTTATGAGCCCAAAACGGACATCGTTTGCATAAGTTACGCTCATTTCTTCAAAGGTCGAAAATCCAAGCGTTAAAAATATGCGAGTGGTCGTTCTTCAAAAAAAGGACGAAAACCCTAATACGTCATTACGAAATCGTGAGCTAAACCCAAAATGGATTGAAACTTGGATCTACCATGAGATTTGCCATTGAGGACTTAGTTTTCAAACTCTTTGGTGAGGGACCTTCATTAAATAAGACTCCTACACATATACCTTCACCTAGTCCTTCTATCACAGGTCCTACAAAAATTAAGGTGACAGAACACATACAGAGAGACATGGATGGCATGGGCCTTGAAGACTGCGGGCAAAATGTAGAGGACGACGTACCTACAGTCAGTGACTCACTCTCCCATGCTATAGATGTTGCAGAACATAGCACCGTAAGATCAGACGTACCTGCAACTCGCACCATGAGATCAGATGCACCCGCTTTTCGTCCGACATTCAGTGCACCACCCTCCGAACAGTGCTTTTCAGCAAAGCAGGCTCCTTCACGCAGGCGAGACCCCTCTCCAACGAGTGAGCCAGACATCGCAGACTACTATGATCCGGAAGTATTTCAAACCAGACGCATGACCCGATCGATGTCCATGTACTACCACCCGAAAATTTACCCTCGGGAATACCCTTGAGTACCTTTCATTAGTTTTTGTTCGTGTCTTGTTTATTATGATTGCATTTTATCTTCAAATATTTGTTGCAATTTACATTTGCTGGAGGTCAGGTCAATGCCCACCTCCTATATTTGTTTTCTCGCTTTTCATTATATAAAACAAACCACACTAGTGGTATTTCCCCAAAAAAAAAAAAAAAAAAAAAAAAGCTAAATCGTAAACGGTCGCTACATTTCCGAAAAGTACTTATGGTCCCAAAACGGACACCGTCTTCGAAAGTTATGCTCAATTCTTCGAACGTCGTCAATCTAAATATACAGGTGCTCGTTCTTCGAAAAAAGGTCAAAATCTCTCATACGTCACGATGAAGTGGTGAGTTCATTCCATAAGGGTCGCTACATTTCTGAAAAGTAGTTATGAGCCCAAAACTGACATCGTTTGCATAAGTTACGCTCATCTCTTCGAAGATCGAAAATCCAAGCGTTAAAAATATGCGAGTGGTCGTTCTTCAAAAAAAGGACGAAAACCCTAATACGTCATTATGAAATCATGAGCTAAACCCAAAATAGTCGCTACATTTCCGAAAAGTACTTATGGTCCCAAAACGGACACTGTCTGCAAAAGTTATGCTCAATTCTTCGAACGTAGTCAATCCAAATATGCAGGTGCTCGTTCTTCAAAAAATGGTCAAAATCTCTCATACGTCACGAAGAAGTGGTGAGTTCAATCCAAAAGGGTCGCTACATTTTCGAAAAGTACTTATGGGCCCAAAACGGACACCGTTTGCATAAGTTACGCTCATTTCTTCGAAGGTCCAAAATCCAAGCGTTAAAAATGTGCGAGTGGTCGTTCTTCAAAAAAAGGACGAATACCCTAATACGTCATTCCGAAATCGTGAGCTAAACCCAAAACGGTCGCTACATTTTCGAAATGTACTTATGGTCCCAAAACGGACACCGTCTTCGAAAGTTATGCTCAATTCTTCGAACGCCGTCAATCCAAATATGCAGGTGCTCGTTCTTCAAAAAATGGTCGAAATCCCTCATACGTCACGACGAAGTGGTGATTTCAATCCGAAAGGGTCGCTACATATCCGAAAAGTACTTATGGGCCCAAATCGGACACCGTTTGCATAAGTCACGCTCATTTCTTCGAAGGTCGAAAATCCAAGCGTTAAAAATATGCGAGTGGTCGTTCTTCATAAAAAGGACGAAAACCCTAATACGTCATTACGAAATAGTGAGCTAAACCCAAAACGGTCGCTACATTTCCGAAAAGTACTTATGGTCCCAAAACAGACACCTTCTGCAAAAGTTATTCTCAATTCTTCGAACGCCGTCAATCTAAATATGCAGGTGCTCGTAATTCAAAAAATGGACAAAATCTCTCATACGTCATGACGAAGTGGTGAGTTCAATCCAAAAGGGTCGCTACATTTCCGAAAAGTACTTATGGGCCCAAAACGGACACCATTTGCCTCATTTCTTCGAAGGTCGAAAATTCAAGCGTTAAAAATATGCGAGTGGTCGTTCTTCAAAAAAAGGACGAAAACCCTAATAAGTCATTACGAAATCGTGAGCTAAGCCCAAAACGGTCGCTACATTTCCGAAAAGTACTTATGGTCCCAAAACGGACACCGTCTTCGAAAGTTATGTTCAATTCTTCGAACGCCGTCAATCCAAATATGCAGGTACTCATTCTTCAAAAAATGGTCAAAATCTCTCATACGTCATGGCAAAGTTGTGAGTTCAATCCAAAAGGGTCGCTACATTTCCGAAAAGTACTTATGGGCCCAAATCGGACACCGTTTGCATAAGTCACGCTCATTTCTTCGAAGGTCGAAAATCCAAGCGTTAAAAATATGCGAGTGGTCGTTCTTCAAAAAAAGGATGAAAACCCTAATACGTCATTATGAAATCGTGAGCTAAACCCAAAACGGTCGCAACATTTCCTAAAAGTACTTATGGTCCCAAAATGGACACAGTCTTCGAAAGTTATGCTCAATTCTTCGAACGCTGTCAATCCAAATATGTAGGTGCTCGTAATTCAAAAAATGGACAAAATCTCTCATACGTCATGACGAAGTGGTGAGTTCAATCCAAAAGGGTCGCTACATTTCCGAAAAGTACTTATGGGCCCAAAACGGACACCATTTGCCTCATTTCTTCGAAGGTCGAAAATTCAAGCGTTAAAAATATGCGAGTGGTCGTTCTTCAAAAAAAGGACGAAAACCCTAATAAGTCATTACGAAATCGTGAGCTAAGCCCAAAACGGTCGCTACATTTCCGAAAAGTACTTATGGTCCCAAAACGGACACCGTCTTCGAAAGTTATGTTCAATTCTTCGAACGCCGTCAATCCAAATATGCAGGTGCTCATTCTTCAAAAAATGGTCAAAATCTCTCATACGTCATGACAAAGTTGTGAGTTCAATCCAAAAGGGTCGCTACATTTCCGAAAAGTACTTATGGGCCCAAAATTGACACCGTTTGCATAAGTTACGCTCATTTCTTCGAAGAT
The DNA here is from genome assembly GCF_002742605.1 of Olea europaea var. sylvestris. Lineage (NCBI taxonomy): Eukaryota > Viridiplantae > Streptophyta > Magnoliopsida > Lamiales > Oleaceae > Olea > Olea europaea. The sequence continues at coordinate 176,194 of NW_019268099.1, forward strand.
CGAAAATCCAAGCGTTAAAAATATGCGAGTGGTCGTTCTTCAAAAAAAGGACAAAAACCCTGATATGTCATTACGAAATCGTGAGCTAAGCCCAAAACGGTCGCTACATTTCCGAAAAGTACTTATGGTTCCAAAACGGACACCGTCTTCGAAAGTTATGTTCAATTCTTCGAACGCCGTCAATCCAAATATGCAGGTGCTCGTTCTTCAAAAAATGGTCAAAATCTCTCATACGTCATTACAAAGTGGTGAGTTCAATCCAAAAGGGTCGCTACATTTTCGAAAAGTACTTATGGGCCCAAAACGGACACCGTTAGCATAAGTTATGCTTATTTCTTCGAAGATCGAAAATCCAAGCGTTAAAAATATGCGAGTGGTCGTTCTTCAAAAAAAGGACGAAAACCCTAATACGTCATTACAGAATCGTGAGCTAAACCTAAAACGGTCGCTACATTTCCGAAAAGTACTTATGGTCCCAAAACGGACACCGTCTTCGAAAGTTATGCTCAATTCTTCGAACGCCGTCAATCTAAATATACAGGTGCTCGTTCTTCGAAAAAAGGTCAAAATCTGTCATACGTCACGATGAAGTGGTGAGTTCATTCCATAAGGGTCGCTACATTTCTGAAAAGTAGTTATGAGCCCAAAACTGACATCGTTTGCATAAGTTACGCTCATCTCTTCGAAGATCGAAAATCCAAGCGTTAAAAATATACGAGTGGTCGTTCTTCAAAAAAAGGACAAAAACCCTAATACGTCATTACAAAATCGTGAGCTAAACCCAAAATGGTCGCTACATCTTCGAGAAGTACTTATGGTCCCAAAACGGACATCGTCTGCAAAAGTTATGCTCAATTATTCGAACGTCGTCAATCCAATTATGCAGGTGCTCGTTCTTCGAAAAATGGACAAAATCTCTCATACGTCACGACGAAGTGGTGAGTTCAATCCAAAAGGGTTGCTACATTTCTGAAAAGTACTTATGGGCCCAAAACGGGCACCGTTTGCATAAGTTACGCTCATTTCTTCGAAGGTCGAAAATCCAAGCGTTAAAAATATGCGAGTGGTCGTTCATCACAAAAAGGCCAAAAACCCTACATCATTACGAAATCGTGAGCTAAACCCAAAACGGTCGCTACATTTCCAAAAAGTACTTATGGTCCCAAAACGGACACCGTCAGCAAAAGTTATGCTAAATTCTTCGAACGTCGTCATTCCAAATATGCAGGTGCTCGTTCTTCGAAAAATGGTCAAAATCTCTCATACGTCATGACGAAGTGGTGAGTTCAATACAAAAGGGTCGCTACATTTTTGAAAAGTACTTATGGGCCCAAATCGGACACCTTTTGCATAAGTTACACTCATTTCTTCGAAGGTCGAAAATCCAAGCGTTAAAAATATGCGAGTGTTCGTTCTTCAAAAAAAGGATGAAAACCCTAATAAGTCATTATGAAATCATGAGCTAAACCCAAAATGGTCGCTACATTTCCGAAAAGTACTTATGGTCCCATAGTGGACACCGTCTCCGAAAGTTATGCTCAATTCTTCGAACGCCATCAATCCAAATATGCAGCTGCACGTTCTTCAAAAAATGGTCCAAATCCCTAATACATCATGACGAAGTTGTGAGTTCAATCCATAAGGGTCGCTACATTTCCGAAAAGTACTTATGGGCCCAAAACGGACACCGTTTGCATAAGTTACGCTCATTTCTTCGAAGGTCGAAAATCCAAGCGTTAAAAACATGCGAGTGGTCGTTCTTCAAAAAAAGGACGAAAACCCTAATACATCATTTCAAAATCGTGAGCCAAACCCAAAACTGTCGCTACATTTTTGAAAAGTACTTATGGTCCCAAAACGGACACAGTCTTCGATAGTAATGCTCAATTCTTCGAACGCCGTCAATCCAAATATGCAGGTGCTCGTTCTTCGAAAAATGGTCAAAATCTCTCATACATCACTACGAAGTTGTGAGTTCAATCCAAAAGGGTCGCTACATTTCCGAAAAGTACTTATGGGCCCAAAACGGACACCGTTTGCATAAGTTACGCTCATTTCTTCGACGGTCGAAAATCCAAGCTTTAAGAATATGCGAGTGGTCGTTCTTCAAAAAAAGGACGAAAACCCTAATACTTCATTACAAAATCGTGAGCTAAACCCAAAACGTTCGCTACATTTTCGAAAAGTACTTATGGTCCCATAACGGACACCGTCTGCAAAAGTTATGCTCAATTCTTCGAACGCCGTCAATCCAAGTATGCAGGTGCTCGTTCTTCGAAAAATTGTCAAAATCTCTCATACGTCACGACGAAGTGGTGAGTTCAATCCAAAAGGGTCGCTACATTTCCTAAAAGTACTTATGGGCCCAAAACGGACACCGTTTGCATCAGTTACACTCATTTCTTCGAAGGTCGAAAATCCAAGCGTTAAAGATATGCGAGTGGTCGTTTTTCAAAAAAAGGACGAAAACCCTAATACGTCATTACGAAATTCTGAGCTAAACCCAAAACGGTCGCTACATTTTCTAAAAGTACTTATGGTCCCATAACGAACACCGTCTTCGAAAGTTATGCTCAATTCTTCGAACACCATCAATCCAAATATGCAGGTGCTCGTTCTTCGAAAAATGGACAAAATCTCTCATACGTCACGACGAAGTGGTGAGTTCTATCCAAAAGGGTCGCTACATTTCCGAAATGTACTTATGGGCCCAAAACGGACACCGTTTGCATAAGTTACGCTCATTTCTTCGAAGGTCGAAAATCCAAGCGTTAAAAATATGCGAGTGGTCGTTCTTCAAAAAAAGGACGAAAACCCTAATACGTCATTTTGAAATCGTGAGCTGAACCCAAAACGGTAACTACATTTTCGAAAAGTACTTATGGTCCCATAACGGACACCGTCTTCGAAAGTTACGCTCAATTCTTCGAACGCCATCAATCCAAATATGCAGCTGCACGTTCTTCAAAAAATGGTTAAAATCCCTCATACGTCACCACAAAGTTGTGAGTTCAATCCAAAAGGGTCGCTACATTTCTGAAAAGTAATTATGAGCCCAAAACGGACATCGTTTGCATAAGTTACGCTCATTTCTTCTAAGATCGAAAATCCAAGCGTTAAAAATATACGCGTGGTCGTTCTTCAAAAAAAGGACGAAAACCCTAATACGTCATTTTGAAATCGTGAGCTGAACCCAAAACGGTAACTACATTTTCGAAAAGTACTTATGGTCCCATAACGGACACCGTCTGCAAAAGTTATGCTAAATTCTTCGAACGCCGTCAATCTAAATATGCAGGTGCTCGTTCTTCAAAAAAAGGTCAAAATCTCTCATACGTCACGACGAAGTGGTGAGTTCAATCCAAAAGGGTCACTACATTTCCGAAAAGTACTTATGGCCCAAAACGAACACCGTTTGCATAAGTTACGCTCATTTCTTCGAAGGTCGAAAATCCAAGCGTTAAAAATATGCGAGTGGTCGTTCTTCAAAAAAAGGACGAAAACCCTAATACGTCATTGCGAATTGTGAGCTAAGCCCAAAACGGTCGCTACATTTCTGAAAAGTACTTATGGTCCCAAAACGGACACCGTCTTCGAAAGTTATGCTCAATTCTTCGAACGTAGTAAATCTAAATATGCAGGTGCTCGTTCTTTGAAAAATGGTCAAAATCGCTCATACGTCACGACGAAGTGGTGAGTTCAGTCCAAAAGGGTCGCTACATTTCCGAAAAGTACTTATGGGCCCAAATCGGGCACCGTTTGCATAAGTTACGCTCATTTCTTCGAAGATCGAAAATCCAAGCGTTAAAAATATGCGAGTGGTCATTCTTCAAAAAAAGGACGAAGACCCTAATACGTCATTACAAAATCATGAGCCAAACCCAAAACAGTCGCTACATTTTCGAAAAGTACTTATGGTCCCAAAACGGACACCGTCATCAAAGGTTTGCTCAATTCTTCGAACGCAGTCAATCCAATTATGCAGGTGCTCGTTCTTTGAAAAATGGACAAAATCTCTCATACGTTACGACGAAGTGGTGAGATCAATCCAAAAGGGTCGCTACATTTCCGAAAAGTACTTATGGGCCCAAAACGGACACCGTTTGCACAAGTTACGCTCATTTCTTCTAAGGTCGAAAATCAAGCGTTCAAAAATATGCGAGTGGTCGTTCATCAAAAAAAGGACCAAAACCCTAATATGTTATTACGAAATCGTGAGCTAAACCAAAAACGGTCGCTACATTTCCGAAAAGTACTTATGGTCCCAAAACGAACATCGTCAGCAAAAGTTATGCTCAATTCTTCGAACGTCGTCAATCCAAATATGCAGGTGCTCGTTCTTCAAAAAATGGTGGAAATCTCTCATACGTCACGACGAAGTGGTGAGTTCAATCCAAAAGGGTCGCTACATTTCCGAAAAGTACTTATGGGCCCAAATCGGGCACCGTTTACAAAAGTTACGCTCATTTCTTCGAAGATCGAAAATCCAAGCGTTAAAAATATGCGAGTGGTCATTCTTCAAAAAAAGGACGAAAACCCTAATACGTCATTACGAAATCATGAGCTAAACCCAAAACGGTCGCTAGATTTTCGAAAAGTACTTATGGTCCCAAAACGGACACCGCCTGCAAAAGTTATTCTCAATTCTTCGAACGCAGTCAATCCAATTATGCAGGTGCTCGTTCTTCGAAAAATGGACAAAATCTCTCATACGTTACGACGAAGTGGTGAGATCAATCCAAAAGGGTCGCTACATAATCGAAAAGTACTTATGGGCCCAAAACGGACACCGTTTGCACAAGTTACGCTCATTTCTTCGAAGGTCGAAAATCAAGCGTTAAAAATATATGAGTGGTCGTTGTTCAAAAAAAGGACGACAACCCTAATACGTCATTATGAAATCGTGAGCTAAACCCAAAACGGTCGCTACATTTCCGAAAAGTACTTATGGTCCCAAAACGGACACCGTCAGCAAAAGTTATGCTCAATTCTTCGAACGTCGTGAATCCAAATATGCAGGTGCTCGTTTTTCAAAAAATGGTCAAAATCTCTCATACGTCATGACGAAGTGGTGAGTTCAATCCAAAAGGGTCGCTACAATTCCGAAAAGTACTTATGGGGCCTAAAACGGACACCGTTTGCATAAGTTACTCTCATTTCTTCGAAGGTCGAAAATCCAAGCGTTAAAAATATGCGAGTGGTCGTTCTTCAAAAAAAGGACGAAAACCCTAATACGTCATTTCGAAATCGTGAGCTAAACCCAAAACGGTCGCTACATTTCCGAAAAGTACTTATGGTCCCAAAACGGACATCGTCTGCAAAAGTTATTCTCAATTCTTCGAGCGCCGTCAATTCAAATATGCAGGTGCTCGTTCTTCGTAAAATGGTCAAAATCTCTCCTACGTCACGACGAAGTGGTGAGTTCAATCCAAAAGGGTCGCTACATTTTCGAAAAGTACTTATGAGCCCAAAACGGACATCCTTTGCATAAATTACGCTCATTTCTTCGAAGGTCAAAAATCCAAGCGTTAAAATTATGCGAGTGGTCGTTCTTCAAAAAAAGGACGAAAACCCTAATACGTCCTTACGAAATCGTGAGCTAAACCCAAAATGCATTGAAAGTTGGATCTACCATGAGATTTTCCATTAAGGACTTGGTTTTCAAACTCTTTGGTGAGGGACCTTCATTAAATAAGACTCCTACACATATACCTTCACCTAGTCCTTCTATCACAGCTCCTACAAAAAATAAGGTGACAGAACACATACAGAGAGACGTGGATGGCATGGGCCTTGAAGACTGCGTGCAAAATGCAGAGGACGACGTACCTATAGTCAGCGACTCATTCTCCCGTGCTACAGATGTTGCAGAACATAGCACCGTAAGATCAGAAGTACCTGCAACTCGTACCATGAGATCAGATGCACCCGCTTTTCGTCCGACATTCAGTGTACCACCCTCCGATCAGTGCTTTTCACCAAAGCAGGCTCCTTCACGCAGGCGAGACCCCTCTCCAATGAGTGAGCCAGACATCGCAGACTACTATGATCCGGAAGTGTTTCAAACTAGACGCATGACCCGATCGATGTCCATGTACTACCACCTGAAAATTTACCCTCGGGAATACCCTTGAGTACCTTTCATTAGTTTTTGTTCGTGTCTTGTTTATTATGATTGCATTTTATCTTCAAATATTTGTTGCAATTTACATTTGCTGGAGGTCAGGTCAATGCCCCCCCTCCTATATTTGTTTTCTCGCTTTTCATTATATAAAATAAACCACACTAGTGGTATTTGCCAAAAAAAAAAACAAAAAAACAAAAAAAAATAACACCTTGGTACTCAAGATAAGGTGTCTGCCCGGCATGCTTCCTGGGTTGCCTATTTGCAGCAGTTTACTTTTGTAATTAAGCACAAAGCAGGTGCCCTGCAAGAAGACTACGGATGCTGTCAATGTGGCACTACTGTATTTTCGTGAGGTCTATCGTCTACATGGTCTTCCTGTTTCTATTGTGTCTGATCGGGATACTTACTTCCTTAGTCACTTTTGGCGCAGCTTACGGCGTTTGGTCAATACACGGTTGGATTTTAGCAATGCATATCATCCCCAGACAGATGGTCAAATGGAGGTTGTGAACCGTTCCTTGGGTGATTTGCTGCGTTGTTTGGTTGGTGATCATGTCAAGTCTGGGGATCAAAAATTATGTCAAGCCAAATTTGCTCACAATCATGCAGTTAACCAAAGTACAGGCTTTAGTCCTTTTCAGGTGGTGTATGGTCTTGTTCCTCGTAGTCCCTTTGATTTGGTTCCAGCTTCTACTGTTGTTAAAATGCATGGTAAAGCAGAGGATTTCATTCAACAGTTGCAGCAGGTTCATTCACATACTTTTGATTATTTGTAGGCGGCTGTTACTAAGTACAAACACGACGAGGATCTTAAACGTCGCCATGTTGAGTTTGAGGTTGGTGACTTTGTTTGGGCGGTGTTGACAAAGAATCGTATTCCTGCTCATGAATATACCAAGCTTGCTGCAAGAAAAATTGGTCCATTGGAGATAATTGAGAAGATTAGTCCGAATGCATATTTTTTAAAGCTGCCCAATCATATTCGTACATCCGACGTTTTTAATGTCAAGCATCTGGTGCCATTTCATGGTGATAATTTTGATAATGACGTTGTTCCTCCACTAGATTCGAGGGCGAATTTTTCTCAATCGGGAGCGAATAATGTGGTGCAAAAGGAATTGGACTTTATGGAAAAGTGGGACCGACGCAAGAAAAAATAATTTGGAGGAAATTTGGAGTTGTCCGTTTTTGATGAATTTGTAGTCTAATTCGATTGGAAACGGGGCTGAAAAGTTAAACTTAAAGGCAAAGTTTGATGTAGGACCAATTTCGGGCAAATTCCTTCGTTTAGGCCTTTTTTTCTTTTTTGGTAATTCTTATTTTGAGTATATCTCAATCAAATAAATTCGAATTTACATTCCATTTGTTAGAGAGTAATCCCGAAGATTAGGATAATTTCCGTCATTATCTTGATTTTTTCCATTTTTGGAAAAAAAATCTTTTTTTATTATTATTTAATTTTTGAATTTTCTAGGTTTTTGCTATAAATACGTTGTAAGCCTCTTGAGGCCGCAGATTAATTTGAATTAAATAAAACTTTTCATGAGTTTTCTTCTTTGTAAGATTTGTTCATTTTCCCTATAACTTCCGCTACATCAGTAAGTTAGGTCACATAACACCTAGGTGTCGTAAACTCTTAAGAATGAACAAAAGTCAAGACATTGCTAGCCATGTTAGGTTCTAACAAATCAGGTTAGTCACTTGATGAAGATGATGACACAATTGACTGGAAGGACCACCACTTCTAGGAAAGTTTGGGTTAAGAAGAGTGATGTCACTGATTATAATCAACAATTGAATTGTCATATGGTGNTTGCAAAAAAAAAAAAAAAAAGGTAAACCCAAAATGGTCGCCACATTTCCAAAAAGTACTTAGGGTCCCAAAATGGACACCGTCTTCGAATGTTATGCTCAATTCTTCGAACGCCGTCAATTCAAATATGCAGGTGCACGTTCTTCAAAAAATGGTCAAAATCTCTCATACGTCATGACGAAGTGGTGAGTTCAATCCTTAAGGGTCGCTACATTTCTGAAAAGTACTTATGAGCCCAAAACGGACATCGTTTGCATAAGTTACGCTCATTTCTTCGAAGATCGAAAATCCAAGCGTTAAAAATATGCGAGCGGTCGTTCTTCAAAAAAAGGACGAAAACCCTAATATGTCATTACGAAATCGTGAGCTAAACCCAAAACGATCGCTACATTTCCAAAAAGTACTTATGGTCCCAAAACGGACACCGTCTGCAAAAATTATGCTCAATTCTTTGAACGCCGTCAATCCAAATATGCAGGTGCTCGTTCTTCGAAAAATGGTCAAAATCTCTCGTACGTCACGACGAAGTGGTGAGTTCAATCCAAAAGGGTCGCTACATTTCCGAAAAGTACTTATGAGCCCAAAACGGACATCGTTTGCATAAGTTACGCTCATTTCTGCGAAGGTCGAAAATCCAAGCGTTAAAAATATGCGAGTGGTCGTTCTTCAAAAAAAGGACGAAAACCCTAATACGTCATTACGAAATTGTGAGCTAAACCCAAAACGGTCGCTACATTTTCGAAAAGTACTTATGGTCCCAAAACGGACACCGTCAGCAAAACTTATGCTCAATTCTTCGAACGTCGTCAATCCAAAGATGTAGGTGCTCGTTCTTCAAAAAATGGTCAAAATCTCTCATACGTCACGACGAAGTGGTGAGTTCAATCCAAAAGGGTCGCTACATTTTCGAAAAGTACTTATGGGCCCAAATCGGACACCGTTTGCATAAGTTACGCTCATTTCTTCGAAGATCGAAAATCAAAGCGTTAAAAATATGCGGGTGGTCGTTCTTCAAAAAAAGGATGAAAATCCTAATACGCCATTATGAAATCATGAGCTAAACCCAAAACGGTCGCTACATTTCCGAAAAGTACTTATGGTCTCAAAATGGACACCGTCTGCAAAAGTTATGCTAAATTCTTCGAACGCCGTCGATCCAACTATGCAGGTGCTCGTTCTTTGAAAAATTTTAAAAATCTCTCATACGTCATGACGAAGTGGTGAGTTCAATCAAAAAGGGTCGCTACATTTCCGAAAAGTACTTATGGGCCCAAAACGGACACCGTTTGCATAAGTTACGCACATTTCTTCGAAGGTAGAAAATCCAAGCGTTAAAAATATGCGAGTGGTCGTTCTTCAAAAAAAGGACAAAAACCCTAATGTCATTACGAAATCGTGAGCTAAACCCAAAACGGTCGCTACATTTCCGAAAAGTACTTATGGTCCCATAACGGACACCGTCTTCGAAAGTTATGCTCAATTCTTCGAACCCCATCAATCCAAATATGCAGCTGCACATTTTTCAGAAAATGGTCAAAATCCCTCATACATCACGATGAAGTAGTGAGTTCAATCCAAAAGGGTCGCTACATTTTCGAAAAGTACTTATGGGCCCAAATCGGACACCGTTTGCATAAGTTACGCTCATTTCTTCGTAGATCGAAAATCCAAGCGTTAAAAATATGCGAGTGGTCGTTCTTCAAAAAAAGGATGAAAACCCTAATACGTCATTCGAAATCGTGAGCTAAACCAAAAATGGTCGCTACATTTTCGAAAAGTACTTATGGTCCGAAAACGGACACCGTCTACAAAAGTTATGCTAAATTCTTCGAACGCCGACAATCCAAATATGCAGGTGCCCGTTCTTCAAAAAATGGTCAAATCTCTCATACGTGACGACGAAGTGGTGAGTTCAATCCAAAAGGGTCGCTACATTTTCGAAAAGTACTTATGGGCCCAATAAGTTACGCACATTTCTTCGAAGGTCGAAAATCCAAGCGTTAAAAATATGCGAGTGGTCGTTCTTCAAAAAAAGGAAAAAAATCCTAATACGTCATTTCGAAATCGTGAGCTAAACCCAAAACGGTCGCTACATTTCCGAAAAGTACCTATGGTCCCAAAACGGACACTGTCTGTAAAAGTTATTCTCAATTCTTCGAACGCCGTCAATCCAAATATGCAGGTGCTCCTTCTTTGTAAAATGGTCAAAATCTCTCATACGTGACGACGAAGTGGTGAGTTAAATCCAAAAGGGTCGCTACATTTCCGAAAAGTGCTTATGCGCCCAAAACGGACATCGTTTGCACAAGTTACGCTGATTTCTTCGAAGGTCGAAAATCCAAGCATTAAAAGTATGCCAGTGGTCGTTCTTCAAAAAAAGGACGAAAACCCTAATACGTCATTAGGAAATCGTGAGCTAAACCCAAAACGGTCGCTACATTTCCGAAAAGTAATTATGGTCCCAAAACGGACACCGTCTGCAAAAGTTATGCTCAATTCTTCGAACGCCGTCAATCCAAATATGCAGGTGCTCGTTCTTCGAAAAATGGTCAAAATCTCTCATACAACACGATGAAGTGGTGAGTTCAATCCAAAAGGGACGCTACATTTCCGAAAAGTACTTATGGGCACAAAACGGACACCGTTTGCATTAGTTACGCACATTTCTTCCAAGGTCGAAAATCCAAGCGTTAAAAATGTGCGAGTGGTCGTTCTTCAAAAAAAGGGCGAAAACCTAATACGTCATTACGAAATTGTGAGCTTAACCCAAAACGGTTGCTACATTTCCGAAAAGTACTTATGGTCCCAAAACGGACACCGTCTTCGAATGTTATGCTCAATTCTTCGAACGTAGTCAATCCAAATATGTAGTTGCTCGTTCTTCGAAAAATGGTCAAAATCTCTCATACGTCACGACGAAGTGGTGAGTTCAATCCAAAAGGGTCGCTACATTTTTGAAAAGTACTTATGGGCCCAAATCGGACACCGTTTGCATAAGCTACGCTCATGACTTCGAAGGTCGAAAATCCAAGCGTTAAAAATATGCGAGTGGTCGTTCATCTAAAAAAGGACGAACACCCTAATACGTCATTATGAAATCGTGAGATAAACCCAAAACGGTAGCTACATTTTCGAAAAGTACTTATTGTCCCCAAACGGACACCGTTTTCGAAAGTTATACTCAATTCTTCGAACGCCGCCAATCCAAATACCCAGGTGCTCGTTTTTCGAAAAATGGTCAAAATCTATCATACGTCACTAAGAAGTGGTGAGTTCAATCCAAAAGGTTCGCTACATTCCCGAAAAGTACTTATGGGCCCAAAACGGATACCGTTTGCATAAGTTACGCTCATTTCTTCGAAGGTCGAAAATCCAAGCGTTAAAAATATGCGAGTGGTCGTTCTTTAAAAAAAAGGACAAAAACCCTAAAAAGTCATTACGAAATTGTGAGCTAAACCTAAAACGGTCGCTACTTATCTGAAAAGTACTTATGGTCCCAAAACGGACACCGTCTGCAAAAGTTATGCTCAATTCTTCGAATGCTGTCAATCCAAATATGCAGGTGCTCGTAATTCGAAAAATGGACAAAATCTCTCATACGTCACGACGAAGTGGTGAGTTCAATCCAAAAGGGTCGCTACATTTCCGAAAAGTACTTATGGGCCCAAAACGGACACCGTTTGCATAAGTTACGCTCCTTTCTTCGAAGGTCGAAAATCCAAGCGTTAAAAATATGCGAGTGGTCGTTCTTCAAAAAAAGGACGAAAACCCTAACACGTTATTACAAAATCGTGAGCTAAACCCAAAACGGTCGCTACATATCCGAAAAGTACGTATGGTCCTATAACGGACACCGTCTTCGAAAGTTATGCTCAATTCTTCCAACGCCATCAATCCAAATATGCAGCTGCACGTTCTTCAAAAAATGGTCAAAATCCCTAATACGTCACGACGAAATTGTGAGTTCAATCCAAAAGGGTCGCTACATTTTCGAAAACTACTTATGGGCCAAAACGGACACCGTTTGCATAAGTTACGCTCATTTCTTCGAAGGTCGAAAATCCAAGCGTTAAAAATATGCGAGTGGTCGTTCATCAAAAAAAGGATGAAAACCCTAATACGTCATTACGAAATTGTGAGTTAAACCCAAAACGGTCGCTACATTTCCGAAAAGTACTTATGGTCCCAAAACGGACACCGTCTTCGAAAGTTATGCTCAATTCTTCGAACGCCGTCAATCCAAATATGCAGGTGCTCGTAATACGAAAAATGGTCAAAATCTCTCATACGTCGCGACGAAGTGGTGAATTCAATCCAAAAAGGTCGCTACATTTCCGAAAAGTACTTATGGGCCCAAAACGAACACCGTTTGCATAAGTTACGCTCATTTCTTCGAAGGTCGAAAATCCAAGCGTTAAAAATATGCGAGTGGTCGTTCATCAAAAAAAGGATGAAAACCCTAATACGTCATTATGAAATTGTGAGCTAAACCCAAAATGGTAGCTACATTTCCGAAAAGTACATATGGTCCCAAAACGGACACCGTCTTTGAAAGTTATGCTCAATTCTTCGAACGCCGTCAATCCAAATATGCAGGCGCTCGTGATTCGAAAAATGGACAAAATCTCTCATACGTCACGATGAAGTGGTGAGTTCGATCCAAAAGGGTCGCTACATTTCCGAAAAGTACTTATGGGCCCAAAACGGACACCGTTTGCATAAGTTACGCTCATTTCTTCGAAGGTCGAAAATCCAAGCATTAAAAATACGCGAGTGGTCATTCATCAAAAAAAGGATGAAAACCCTAATACGTCATTATGAAATCGTGAGCTAAACCCAAATTGGTAGCTACATTTCCGAAAAGTACTTATGGTCCCAAAACGGACACCGTCTTCGAAAGTTATGCTCAGTTCTTCGAACGTCGTCAATCCAAATATGCAGGTGCTCGTAATTCAAAAAATGGACAAAATCTCTCATACGTCATGATGAAGTGGTGAGTTTAATCCAAAAGGGTCGCTACATTTTCGAAAAGTACTTATGGGCCCAAAATGGACACCGTTTGCATAAGTTAAGCTCATTTCTTTGAAGGTCGAAAATCCAAGCGTTAAAAATATACGAGTGGTCGTTCATCAAAAAAAGGACGAAAACCCTAATGCGTCATTATGAAATCGTGAGCTAAACCAGAAACGGTAGCTACATTTCCGAAAAGTACTTATGGTCCCAAAACGGACACCGTCTTTGAAAGTTATGCTCAATTCTTCGAACGCCGTCAATCCAAATATGCAGGTGCTCGTAATTCAAAAAATGGACAAAATCTCTCAAACGTCAGGACGAAGTGGTGAGTTCAATCCAAAACGGTCGCTACATTTCCGAAAACTTCTTATGGGCCCAAAACGGACGCCGATTGCATAAGTTACGCTCATTTCTTCGAAGGTCGAAAATCCAAGCGTTAAAAATATGCGAGTGGTCGTTCATCAAGAAAAGGACGAAAACCCTAATACGTCATTACGAAATCGTGAGCTAAACCCAAAACGGTCGCTACATATCCGAAAAGTACTTATGGTCCCAAAACGGACACCGTCTTCAAAAGTTATGCTTAATTCTTCGAACGCCGTCAATCCAAATATGCAGGTGCTCGTATTTCGAAAAATGGACAAAATCTCTCATACGTTACGACGAAGTGGTGAGTTCAATCCAAAAGGGTCGCTACATTTTCGAAAAGTACTTATGGGCCTAAAACGGACACCGTTTGCATAAGTTACGCTCATTTCTTCGAGGTCGAAAATCCAAGCGTTAAAAATATGCGAGTGGTCGTTCTTCAAAAAAGGACGAAAACTCTAATACGTCATTATGAAATTCTGAGCTAAACCCAAAATGGTTGCTACATTTTCGAAAAGTACTTATGGTCCCAAAACGGACACCATCTTCGAAAGTTATGCTCAATTCTTCGAATGCCGTCAATCCAAATATGCAGGTGCTCGTTCTTCGAAAAATTGTCAAAAATCTCTCATACGTCACGACGAAGTGGTGAGTTCAATCCAAAAGGGTCGCTACAAATCTGAAAAGTATTTATGGGCCCAAATCGGACACCGTTTGCATAAGTTATGCTCATTTCTTCGAAGGTCGAAAATCCAAGCGTTAAAAATATGCGAGTGGTCGTTCTTCAAAAAAAGGACCAAAACCCTAATACGTCATTACGAAATCATGAGCTAAACCTAAAATGGTGGCTACATTTCCGAAAAGTACTTATGGTCCCAAAACGGACACCGTCAGCAAAAGTTGTGCTCAATTCTTCGAACACCGTCAATCCAAATATGCAGGTGTTCGTTCTTTGAAAAATGGTCAAAATCTCTCATACGTCACGACGAAGTGGTGAGTTCAATCCAAAAGGGTCGCTACATTTCCGAAAAGTACTTATCGGCCCAAAATGGACACCGTTTGCATAAGTTACGCTCATATCTTCGAAGGTCGAAAATCCACACGTTAAAAATATGCGAGTGGTCGTTCTTCAAAAAAAGGACGAAAACCCTAATACGTTATTACGAAATCGTGAGCTACACCCAAAACGATCGCTACATTTTTCGAAAAGTACTTATGGTCCCAAAACGGACACCGTCTTCGAATGTTATGCTCAATACTTCTAACGCCGTCAATCTAAATGTGCAGGTGCTCGTTCTTTGAAAAATGATCAAAATCTCTCATACGTCACGACGAAGTGGTGAGTTCAATCCAAAAGGGTCGCTACATTTCCGAAAAGTACTTATGGGCCCAAATCAGACACCGTTTGCATAAGTTACGCTCATTTCTTCGAAGGTCAAAAATCCAAGCGTTAAAAATATGCGAGTGGTCGTTCTTCAAAAAAAGGATGAAAGCCCTAATACGTTATTACGAAATCGTGAGCTAAACCCAAAACGATCGCTACATTTCCGAAAAGTACTTATGGTCCCAAAACGGACACCGTCTTCGAAAGTTAAGCTCAATTCTTTGAATGCCGTCAATCCAAATATGCAGGTGCTCGTTCTTCGAAAAATGGTCAAAATCTCCCATACGTCATGACAAAGTAGTGAGTTCAATCCTAATGGGTCGCTATATATCCAAAAAGTACTTATGGGCCCAAATCGGACACCGTTTACATAAGTTACGCTCATTTCTTCGAAGGTCGAAAATCCAAGCGTTAAAAATATGCGAGTGGTCGTTCTTCAAAAAAAGGACGACAACCCTAATACGTCATTACGAAATCGTGAGCTAAACCCAAAACGGTCGCTACATTTCCGAAAAGTACTTATGGCCCCAAAACGAACACCGTCTTCGAAAGTTATGCTCAATTCTTTGAACGCCGTCAATCCAAATATGCAAGTGCTCATTCTTCCAAAAATGGTCAAATTCTCTCATACATCACGACGAAGTGGTGAGTTCAATCCAAAAGGGTCGCCACATTTCCGAAAAGTACTTATGGGCCCAAATCGGACACCGTTTGCATAAGTTACGCTCATTTCTTCGAAAGTCGAAAATCCAAGCGTTAAAAATATGCGAGTGGTCGTTCTTCAAAAAAAGGACGAAAACCCTAATTCGTCATTACGAAATCGTGAGCTAAACCCAAAACGGTCGCTACATACGAAAAGTACTTATGGTCCCAAAACGGACACCTTCTTCGAAAGTCATGCTCAATTCTTCGAATGTCATCAATCTATATATGCAGGTGCTCGTTCTTCAAAAAATGGTCAAAAATCTCTCATACGTCACGACGAAGTGGTGAGTTCAATCCAAAACGGTCGCTACATATCCGAAAAGTACTTATGGGCCCAAATCGGACACCGTTTGCATAAGTTACGCTCATTTCTTCGAAGGTCGAAAATCCAAGTGTTAAAAATATACGAGTGGTCGTTCTTCAAAAAAAGGACGAAAACCCTAACACGGCATTACGAAATCGTGAGCTAATCCCAAAATGGTTGCTACATTTCCGAAAAGTACTTATGGTCCCAAAACGGACACCGTCTTCGAATGTTATGCTTAATACTTCTAACGCTGTCAATCCAAATATGCAGGTGGTCGTTCTTTGAAAAATGGTCAAAATCTCTCATACATCACGACGAAGTGGTGAGTTCAATCCAAAAGGGTCGCTACATTTCTGAAAAGTACTTATGGGCCCAAATCGGACACCGTTTGCATAAGTTACGCTCATTTCTTCGAAGGTCGAAAATCCAAGCGTTAAAAATATGCGAGTGGTCGTTCCTCAAAAAAGGACGAAAACCCTAATACGTCATTACGAAATCGTGAGCTAAACCCAAAACGATCGCTACATTTTCGAAAAGTACTTATGGTCCCAAAACGGACACCGTCTTCGAAAGTTATGCTCAATTCTTCGAATGTCGTCAATCTGTATATGCAGGTGCTCGTTCTTTGAAAAATGGTCAAGAATCTCTCATATATCACGAGAAGTGGTGTGTTCAATCCAAAAGGGTCCATACATATCCGAAAAGTACTTATGGGCCCAAATCGGACACCGTTTGCATAAGTTACGCTCATTTCTTCGAAGGTCGAAAATCGAAGCGTTAAAAATATGCGAGTGGTTGTTCTTCAAAAAAAGGACGAAAACCCTAATACGTCATTACGAAATCGTGAGCTAATCCCAAAACGGTCGCTACATTTCCGAAAAGTACTTATGGTCCCAAAACGGACACCGTCTTCGAATGTTATGCTCAATACTTCTAACGCCATCAATCCAAATATGCAGGTGCTCGTTCTTCGAAAAATGGTCAAAATATCTCATACGTCACGACGAAGTAGTGAGTTCAATCCAAAAGGGTCGCTACATTTCCGAAAAGTACTTATGGGCCCAAATCGGACACCGTTTGCATAAGTTACGCTCATTTCTTCGAAGGTCGAAAATCCAAGCGTTAAAAATATGCGAGTGGTCGTTCTTCAAAAAAGGACGAAAACCCTGATACGTCATTAAGAAATCGTGAGCTAAACCCAAAACGGTCGCTACATTTCTGAAAAGTACTTATGGTCCCAAAATGGACACCTTCTTCGAAAGTTATGCTCAATTCTTCGAATGTCATCAATCTATATATGCAGGTGCTCGTTCCTTGAAAAATGGTCAAAAATCTCTCATACGTCACGACGAAGTCGTGAGTTCAATCCAAAAGGGTCGCTACATTTTCGAAAAGTACTTATGGGCCCAAAACGGACACCGTTTGCATAAGTTACGCTCATTTCTTTCGAATGTCGAAAATCCAAGCGTTAAAAATATGCGAGTGGTCGTTCTTCAAAAAAAATATGAAAACCCTAATACGTCATTACGAAATTGTGAGCTAAACCCAAAACGGTCGCTACATTTCCGAAAAGTACTTATGCGCCCAAAACCGACACCGTTTGCATAAGTTACGCTCATTTCTTCGAAGGTCGAAAATCCAAGCATTAAAAATATGCGAGTGGTCGTTCTTCAAAAAAAGGACGAAAACCCTAATACGTCATTACGAAATCGTGAGCTAAACCCAAAACGGTCGCTACATTTTCGAAAAGTACTTATGGTCCCAAAACGGACACCGTCTTCGAAAGTTATGCTCAATTCTTCGAATGCCGTCAATCCAAATATGCAGGTGCTCGTTCTTTGAAAAATGGTCAAAATCTCTCATATGTCACGACGAAGTGGTGAGTTCAATCCAAAAGGGTCGCTACATATCCAAAAAAGTACTTATGGGCCCAAATCGGACACCGTTTGCATAAGTTATGCTCATTTCTTCGAAGGTCAAAAATCCAAGCGTTAAAAATATGTGAGTGGTCATTCCTCAAAAAAATGATGAAAACCGTAATACTTCATTATGAAATCGTGAGCTAAACCCAAAACGGTCGCTACATTTCCGAAAAGTACTTATGGTCCCAAAACGGACACTGTCAGCAAAAGTTATGCTCAATTCTTCAAATGCCGTCAATCCAAATATGCAGGTGCTCGTTCTTCGAGAAATGGTCAAAATCTCTCATACGTCACGAAGAAGTGGTGAGTTCAATCCAAAAGGGTCGCTACATTTCCAAAAAGTACTTATGGGCCCAAAACGGATACCGTTTGCATAAGTTACGCTCGTTTCTTCGAAGGTCGAAAATCCAAGCGTTAAAAACTTGCGAGTGGTCATTCTTCAAAAAAAGGACGAAAACCCTAATACATCATTACGAAATCGTGAGCCAAACCCAAAACGGTCGCTACATTTTTGAAAAGTACTTGTGGTCCCAAAACGGACACAGTCTTCGATAGTAATGCTCAATTCTTCGAACGCCGTCAATCCAAATATGCAGGTGCTCGTTCTTCTAAAAATGGTCAAAATCTCTCATACATCACTACGAAGTTGTGAGTTCAATCCAAAAGGGTCGCTACATTTCTTAAAAGTACCTATGAGCCCAAAACGGACATCGTTTGCATAAGTTACGCTCATTTCTTCGACGGTCGAAAATCCAAGCTTTAAGAATATGCGAGTGGTCGTTCTTCAAAAAAAGGACAAAAACCCTAATACTTCATTACAAAATCGTGAGCTAAACCCAAAACGTTCGCTACATTTTCGAAAAGTACTTATGGTCCCATAACGGACACCGTCAGCAAAAGTTATGCTCAATTCTTCGAACGCCGTCAATCCAAATATGCAGTGCTCGTTCTTCAAAAAATGGTCAAAATCTCTCATACGTCACGATGAAGTGTTGAGTTCAATCCAAAAGGGTCGCTACATATCCAAAAAAGTACTTATGGGCCCAATCGGACACCGTTTGCATAAGTTACGCTCATTTCTTCGAAGGTCGAAAATCCAAGCGTTAAAAATATGTGAGTGGTCATTCCTCAAAAAAACGATGAAACCCGTAATACATCATTACGAAATCGTGAGCTAAACCCAAAACGGTCGCTGCATTTTCGAAAAGTACTTATGGTCCCAAAACGGACACCGTCAGCAAAAGTTATGCTCAATTCTTCAAATGCCGTCAATCCAAATATACAGGTGCTCGTTCTTCGAGAAATGGTCAAAATCTCTCATACGTCACGGAGAAGTGGTGAGTTTAATCCAAAAGGGTCGCTACATTTCCGAAAAGTACTTATGGGCCCAAAATGGATACCGTTTGCATAAGTTACGCTCGTTTCTTCGAAGGTCGAAAATCCAAGCGTTAAAAAGTATGCAGGTGGTCGTTCTTCAAAAAAAGGACGAAAACCCTAATACGTCATTACGAAATCGTGAGCTAAACCCAAAACGGTCGCTACATTTTCGAAAAGTACTTATGGTCCCATAACGGACAGCGTCAGCTAAAGTTATGCTCAATTCTTCGAACGCCCTCAATCCAAATATGCAGTGCTCGTTCTTCGAAAAATGGTCAAAACCTCTCATACGTCACGACGAAGTGGTGAGTTCAATCCAAAAGGGTCGCTACATATCCAAAAAAGTACTTATGGGCCCAAATCGGACACCGTTTGCATAAGTTACGCTCATTTCTTCGAAGGTCGAAAATCCAAGCGTTAAAAATATGTGAGTGGTCATTCCTCAAAAAAATGATGAAACCCATAAAACGTCATTACAAAATCGTGAGCTAAACCCAAAACGGTCGCTGCATTTCCGAAAAGTACTTATGGTCCCAAAACGGACACCGTCAGCAAAAGTTATGCTCAATTCTTCAAATGCCGTCAATCCAAATATGCAGGTGCTCGTTCTTCGAAAAATGGTCAAAATCTCTCATACGTCACGACGAAGTGGTGAGTTCAATCCAAAAGCGTCGCTACATATCCAAAAAGTACTTATGGGCACAAATCGGACACCGTTTGCATAAGTTACGCTCATTTCTTCGAAGGTGGAAAATCCAAGCGTTAAAAATATGCGAGTGGTCATTCTTCAAAAAAAAGGAGGAAAACCCTCATACGTCATTATGAAATAGTGAGCTAAACACAAAACGGTCGCTACATTTCCGAAAAGTACTTATGGTCCCAAAATGGACCTCGTCTTCGAAAGTTATGCTCAATTCTTCGAACGCCGTCAATCCAAATATGCAGGGGCTCGTTCTTCGAAAAATGGTCAAAATATCTCATACGTCACGACGTAGTGGTGAGTTCAATCCAAAAGGGTCGCTATATATCCGAAAAGTACTTATGGGCCCAAATCGGACATCGTTTGCATAAGTTACGCTCATTTCTTCGAAGGTCGAAAATCCAAGCGTTAAAAATATGCGAGTGGTAGTTCTTCAAAAAAAGGACGAAAACCCTAATACGTCATTACGAAATCGTGAACTAAACCCAAAACGGTCGCTACATTTCCGAAAAGTATTTATGGTCCCAAAACGGACACCGTCAGCAAAAGGTATGCTCAATTCTTCGAACGCCGTCAATCCAAATATGCAGGTGCTCGTTCTTCGAAAAATGGTCAAAATCTCTCATACGTCACGACGAAGTGGTGAGTTCAATCCAAAAGGGTCGCTACATTTCCGAAAAGTACTTATGGGCCCAAATCAGACATGTTTGCATAAGTTACGCTCATTTCTTCGAAGGTCGAAAATCCAAGCGTTAAAAATATGCGAGTGGTCGTTCTTCAAAAAAAGGACAAAAACCCTAATACGTCATTACGAAATCGTGAGCTAAACGCAAAACGGTCGCTACATTTCCGAAAAGTACTTATGGTCCCGAAATGGACACCGTTAGCAAAAGTTATGCTCAATTCTTCGGACGCCGTCAATCCAAATATGAAGGTGCTCGTTCTTCGAAAAATGGTCAAAATCTCTCATACGTCATGACGTAGTGGTGAGTTCAATCCAAAAGGGTCGCTCTATATCCAGAAAGTGCTTATGGGCCCAAATCGGACACCGTTTGCATAAGATACGCTCATTTTTTCGAAGGTCAAAAATCCAAGCGTTAAAAATATGCGAGTGGTCATTCTTCAAAAACAGGACGAAAACCAATATACGTCATTACGAAATCGTGAGCTAAACCCAAAACGGTCGCTACATTTCCGAAAAGTACTTATGGTCCCAAAACGGACACCGTCTTCGAAACTTATGCTCAATTCTTCGGATGCCGTCAATCCAAATATGCAGGTGCTCGTTCTTCAAAAAATGGTCAAAATCTCTCATACGTCACGACGAAGTAGTGAGTTCAATCCAAAAGCGTCGCTACATATCCAAAAAGTACTTATGGGGCCAAATCGGACACCGTTTACATAAGTTACGCTCATTTCTTCGAAGGTCGAAAATCCAAGCGTTAAAAATATGCGAGTGGTCGTTCTTCAAAAAAAGGGCGAAAACCCTAATACGTCATTACGAAATGTGAGCTAAACCCCAAACGGTCGCTACATTTTCGAAAAGTACTTATGGTCCCAAAACGGACACTGTTAGCAAAAGTTATGCTCAATTCTTCGAACGTCGTCAATCCAAATATGCAGGTGCTCGTTCTTTGAAAAATGGTCAAAATCTCTTATACGTCCCGACGTAGTGGTGAGTTCAATCCAAAAGGGTCGCTACATTTCAGAAAAGTACTTATGGGCCCAAATCGGATATCGTTTGCATAAGTTATGCTCATTTCTTCGAAGGTCGAAAATCCAAGCGTTAAAAATATGCGAGTGGTCGTTCTTCAGAAAAAGGACGAAAAAACTATAATACGTCATTACGAAAACGTGAGCTAGACCCAAAACGGTCGCTACATTTCCGAAAAGTACTTATGGTCCCAAAACGGACACCGTCAGCAAAAGTTATGCTCAATTCTTCGAACGCCGTCAATCCAAATATGAAGGTGCTCGTTCTTTGAAAAATGGTCAAAATCTCTCATACGTCACGACGAAGTGGTGAGTTCAATCCAAAAGGGTCGCTACATTTCCGAAAAGTACTTATGGGCCCAAAACGGACACCTTTTGCATAAGTTACGCTCGTTTCTTCGAAGGCCGAAAATCCAAGCGTTAAAAATATGCGAGTGGTCATTCTTCAAAAAAAGGACGAAAACCCTAATACGTCATTACGAAATAGTGAGGTAAACCCAAAACGGTCGCTACATTTCCGAAAAGTATTTATGGTCCCAAAACGGACACCTTCTTCGAAAGTTATGCTCAATTCTTCGGACGCCGTCAATCTAAATATGAAGGTGCACGATCTTCAAAAAATGGTCAAAATCTCTCATACGTCACGAAGAAGTGGTGAGTTCAATCCAAAAGGGTCGCTACATTTCCAAAAAGTACTTATGGGCCCAAAACGGATACCGTTTGCATAAGTTACGCTCGTTTCTTCGAAGGTCGAAAATCCAAGCGTTAAAAACATGCGAGTGGTCGTTCTTCAAAAAAAGGACGAAAAACCTAATAGCTCATTACGAAATCGTGAGCCAAACCCAAAACGGTCGCTACATTTCCGAAAAGTACTTATGGTCCCAAAACGGACACCGTCTTCGAAAGTCATGCTCAATTCTTCGAACGTCGTCAATCCAAATATGCAGGTGTTCATTCCTCGAAAAATGGACAAAATCTCTCATACGTCACGACGAAGTGGTGAGTTCAATCCAAAAGGGTCGCTACATTTCCGAAAAGTACTTATGGGCCCAAAACGGACACCGTTTGCATAATTTACGCTCGTTTCTTCGAGGTCGAAAATCCAAGCGTTAAAAATATGCGAGTGGTCGTTCTTCAAAAAAAGGACGAAAACCCTAATACGTCATTATGAAATCATGAGCTAAACCCAAAATGGTCCCTACATTTCCGAAAAGTACTTATGGTCCCAAAACGGACACCGTCTTCGAAAGTTATGCCCAATTCTTCGAATTTCGTCAATCCAAATATGCAGGTGCTCGTTCTTCGAAAAATGGTCAAAATCTCTCATACGTTACGACGAAGTGGTGAGTTCAATCCAAAAGCGTCGTTACATATCCAAAAAGTACTTATGGGCCCAAATCGGACACCATTTGCATAAGTTACGCTCATTTCTTCGAAGGTCGAAAATCCAAGCGTTAAAAGTATTCGAGTGGTCATTTTTCAAAAAAAGGAGGAAAACCCTCATACGTCATTACGTAATCGTGAGCTAAACCCAAAACGGTCGCTACATTTCCGAAAAGTAATTATTGTCCCAAAACGGACCTCTTCTTCGAAAGTTATGCTCAATTCTTCGAACGTCGTCAATCCAAATATGCAGGTGCTCGTTCTTCGAAAAATGGTCAAAATATCTCATACGTCACGACGTAGTGGTGAGTTCAATCCAAAAGGGTCGCTATATATCCGAAAAGTACTTACGGGTCCAAATCGGACATCGTTTGTATAAGTTACGCTCATTTCTTCGAAGGTCGAAAATCCAAGCGTTAAAAATATGCGAGTGGTCGTTCTTCAAAAAAAGGACGAAAACCCTAATATGTCTTTACGAAATCGTGAGCTAAACCCAAAACGGTCGCTACATTTTCGAAAAGTACTTATGGTCCCAAAACGGACACCGTCAGCAAAAGTTATGCCCAATTCTTCGAACGCCGTCAATCCAAATATGCAGGTGCTCGTTCTTCGAAAAATGGTCAAAATCTCTCATACGTCACGACGAAGTTGTAACGGACACCGTGTGCAAAAGTTACGCTCAATTCTTCGAACGCCGTCAATCCAAATATGCAGGTGCTCATTCTTCGAAAAATGGTCAAAATCTCTCATACGTCACGACGAAGTGGTGAGTTCAATCCAAAAGGGTCGCTATATATCCGAAAAGTACTTACGGGCCCAAATCGGACATCGTTTGCATAAGTTACGCTCATTTCTTCGAAGGTCGAAAATCCAAGCGTTAAAAATGTGCGAGTGGTCGTTCTTCAAAAAAGGGATGAAAACCCTAATACGTCATTACGAAATCGTGAGCTAAACCCAAAAACGGTCGCTACATTTCCGAAAAGTACTTATGGTCCCAAAACGGACACCGTCAGCAAAAGTTATGCCCAATTTTTCGAACGCCGTCAATCCAAATATGCAGGTGCTCGTTCCTCGAAAAATGATCAAAATCTCTAATAGTCGCTACATTTCCGAAAAGTACTTATGGTCCCAAAACGGACACCGTCAGCAAAAGTTATGCCCAATTTTTCGAACGCCGTCAATCCAAATATGCAGGTGCTCGTTCCTCGAAAAATGATCAAAATCTCTAATACGTCACGACGAAGTGGTGAGTTCAATCCAAAAGGGTCGCTACATTTCCGAAAAGTACTTGTGGGCCCAAAACGGACACCGTTTGCATAAGTTAAGCTCATTTTTTCGAAGGTCGAAAATCCAAGCGTTAAAAATATGCGAGTGGTCGTTCTTCAAAAAAAGGACGAAAACCATTATACGTCATTACGAAATCGTGAGCTAAACCCAAAACGGTCGCTACATTTCGGAAAAGTACTTATGGTCCCAAAACGGACACCGTCAGCAAAAGTTATGCTCAATTCTTCGGACACCGTCAATCCAAATATGAAGGTGCTCGTTCTTCGAAAAATGTCCAAAATCTCCCATACGTCACGACGAAGTGGTGAGTTCAATCCAAAAGGGTCTCTCTATATCCGAAAAGTACTTATGGGCCCAAATCGGACATCGTTCGCATAAGTTACGCTCATTTCTTCGAAGGTCGAAAATCCAAGCGTTAAAAATATGCGAGTGGTCATTCTTCAAAAAAAGGACGAAAACCATTAAACGTCATTACGAAATTTTGAGCTAAACCCAAAACGGTCGCTACATTTCCGAAAAGTACTTATGGTCCCGAAATGGACACTGTCAGCAAAAGTTATGCTCAATTCTTCGGACGCCGTCAATCCAAATATGCAGGTGCTCGTTCTTTGAAAAATGGTCAAAATCTCTTATACGTCACGACGTAGTGGTGAGTTCAATCCAAAAGGGTCGCTACATTTCCGAAAAGTATTTATGGGCCCAAATCGGACATCGTTTGCATAAGTAACGCTCATTTCTTCGAAGGTCGAAAATCCAAGCGTTAAAAATATGCGAGTGGTCATTCTTCAAAAAAAGGACGAAAACCCTAATACGTCATTACGAAATCGTGAGGTAAACCCAAAACGGTCGCTACATTTCCGAAAAGTACTTATGGTCCCAAAACGGACACCTTCTTCGAAAGTTATGCTCAATTCTTCGAATGCCGTCAATCCAAATATGCAGGTGCTCGTTATTCAAAAAATGGTCAAAATCTCTTATACGTCACGAAGAAGTGGTGAGTTCAATCCAAAAGGGTCGCTACATATCCAAAAAGTACTTATGTGCCCAAATCGGACACCGTTTGCATAAGTTACTCTCATTTCTTCGAAAGTCGAAAATCCAAGCGTTAAAAATATGCGAGTGGTCATTCTTCAAAAAAAGGATGAAAACCCTCATACGTCATTACGAAATCGTGAGCTAAACCCAAAACGGTCGCTACATTTCCGAAAAGTACTTATGGTCCCAAAACGGACATCGTCTTCGAAAGTTATGTTCAATTCTTCGAACGCCGTCAATCTAAATATGCGGGTGCTCGTTCTTCGAAAAATGGTCAAAATCTCTCATACGTCACGACGTAGTGGTGAGTTCAATCCAAAAGGGTCGCTCTATATCCGAAAAGTACTTATGGGCCCAAATCGGACATCGTTTGCATAAGTTACGCTCAGTTCATCGAAGGTCGAAAATCCAAGCATTAAAAATATGCAAGTGGTCGTTCTTCAAAAAAAGGACGAAAACCCTAATACGTCATTACAAAATCGTGAGCTAGACCCAAAACGGTCGCTACATTTCCGAATAGTACTTTTGGTCCCAAAACGGACACCGTCAACAAAAGTTATGCTCAATTCTTCGGACGCCGTCAATCCAAATATGAAGGTGCTCGTTCTTCGAAAAATGGTCAAATCTCTCATACGTCACGAAGAAGTGGTGAGTTCAATCCTAAAGGGTCGCTACATTTCCGAAAAGTACTTATGGGCCCAAAACGGACACCGTTTGCATAAGTTGCTCTCATTTCTTCGAAGGTCAAAAATCCAAGCGTTAAAAATATGCGAGTGGTCCTTCTTCAAAAAAAGGACGAAAACCTTAATACGTCATTACGAAATCATGAGCTAAAGCCAAAACGGTCGCTACATTTCCGAAAAGTACTTATGGTCCCAAAACGGACACCGTCTTCGAAAGTTATGCTCAATTCTTCGAATGCCGTCAATCCAAATATGCAGGTGCTCATTCTTCGAAAAATGTTCAAAATCTCTTATACTTCACGACGTAGTAGTGAGTTCAATCCAAAAGGGTCGCTACATTTCCGAAAAGTACTTATGGGCCCAAAACGGACACCGTTTGCATAAGTTACGCTCATTTCTTCGAAGGTCGAAAATCCAAGCGCTAAAAATATGCGAATGGTCGTTCT
Organism: Olea europaea var. sylvestris; assembly: GCF_002742605.1. Taxonomy (NCBI): domain Eukaryota; kingdom Viridiplantae; phylum Streptophyta; class Magnoliopsida; order Lamiales; family Oleaceae; genus Olea; species Olea europaea. The sequence continues at coordinate 202,455 of NW_019268099.1, forward strand.
TCAAAAAAAGGACGAAAACCCTAATACGTCATTACGAAATTGTGAGCTAAACCCAAAACGGTCGCTACATTTCCGAAAAGTACTTATGGTCCCAAAATGGACACCGTCTTCGAAAGTTATGCTCAATTCTTCGAACGCCGTCAATCCAAATATGCTGGTGTTCGTTCTTCAAAAAATGGTCAAAATCTCTCATACGTGACGACGAAGTGCTGAGTTCAATCCAAAAGGGTCGCTACATTTCCGAAAAGTATTTATGGGCCCAAAACGGACACTGTTTGCATAAGTTACGCTCATTTCTTCGAAGGTCAAAAATCCATGCGTTAAAAATATGCGAGTGGTCGTTCTTCAAAAAATGGACAAAAACCTTAATACGTCATTACGAAATTGTGAGCTAAACCCAAAATGGTCGCAACATTTTCGAAAAGTACTTATGGTCCCAAAACGGACACCGTCAGCAAAAGTTATGCTCAATTCTTCAAATGCCGTCAATCCAAATACGCAGGTGCTCGTTCTTCGAAAAATGGTCAAAATCTCTCATACGTCACGAAGAAGTGGTGAGTTCAATCCAAAAGGGTCGCTAAATTTTCGAAAAGTACTTATGGGCCCAAAACGGGCACCGTTTGCATAAGTTACGCTCGTTTCTTCGAAGGTCGAAAATCCAGGCGTTAAAAATATGCGAGTGGTCGTTCTTCAACAAAAGGACGAAAACCCTAATACTTCATTACGAAATCGTGAGCTAAACCCGAAACGGTCGCTACATTTTCGAAAAGTACTTATGGTCCCAAAACGGACCCCATCTTCGAATGTTACGCTCAATTCTTCGAACGCCGTCAATCCAATTATGCAGGTGCTCATTCTTCGAAAAATGGACAAAATATCTCGTACGTCACGACGAAGTGGTGAGTTCAATCCAAAAGGGTCGCTACATTTCCGAAAAGTACTATGGGCCCAAAACGGACACCTTTTGCATAAGTTACGCTCATTTCTTCGAAGGTTGAAAATCCAAGCGTTAAAAATATGCGAGTGGTCGTTCTTCAAAAAAAGGACGAAAACCCTAATACGTCATTACGAAATCATGATCTAAACCCAAAACGGTCTCTACATTTCCGACAAGTACTTACGGTCCCATAACGGACACCGTCTTCGAAAGTTATGCTCAATTATTCGAACGCCATCAATCCAAATATGCAGCTGCATATTCTTCAAAAAATGGTCAAAATCCCTCATATATCACGACGAAGTGGTGAGTTCAATCCAAAAGGGTAACTACATTTTCGAAAAGTACTATGGGCCCAAAACGGACACTGTTTGCATAAGTTACGCTCATTTCTTCGAATGTCGAAAATCTAAGCGTTAAAAATATGCGAGTGGTCGTTCTTCAGAAAAAGGACGAAAACCCTAATACGTCATTACAAAATCGTGAGCTAAACCCAAAACGGTCGCTACATTTTCGAAAAGTACTTATGGTCCCATAACGGACACCGTCTTCGAAAGTTATGCTCAATTCTTCGAACGCCATCAATCCAAATATGAAGCTGCACGTTCTTTGAAAAATGGTCAAAATCCCTCATATGTCATGATGAAGTTGTGAGTTCAATCCTAAAGGGTCGTTACATTTTCGAAAAGTACTTATGGGCCCAAAACGGACACCATTTGCATAAGTTACGCTCATTTCTTCGAAGGTCGAAAATCCAAGCGTTAAAAATGTGCGAGTGGTCGTTCTTCAAAATAAGGACGAAAACCCTAATACGTCATTACGAAATTGTGATCTAAACCCAAAACGATCGCTACATTTCCAAAAAGTACTTACGGTCCCATAACGGACACCGTCTTCGAAAGTTATGCTCAATTCTTCGAATGCCATCAATCCAAATATGCAGCTGCACATTCTTCAAAAAATGGTCAAAATCCCTCATACATCACGACGAAGTTGTGAGTTCAATCCAAAAGGGTCACTATATTTTCGAAAAGTACTTATGGGCCCAAAACGGACACCGTTTGCATAAGTTACGCTCATTTCTTCGAAGGTCGAAAATCCAAGCGTTAAAAATGTGCGAGTGGTCGTTCTTCAAAAAAAGGAAAAAACCCTATTACGTCGTTACGAGATCGTGAGCTAAACCCAAAACGGTCTCTACATTTCCGAAAAGTACTTACGGTCCCATAACGGACACCGTCTTCGAAAGTTATGCTCAATTCTTCGAACGCCATCAATCCAGATATGCAGCTGCACATTCTTCAAAAAATGGTCAAAATACCTCATACATCACGAAAAAAAGTGGTGAGTTCAATCCAAAAGGGTCACTACATTTTCGAAAAGTACTTATGGGCCCAAAACGGACACCGTTTGCATAAGTTACGCTCATTTCTTCGATGGTCGAAAATCCAAGCGTTAAAAATATGTGAGTGGTCGTTCTTCAAAAAAAGGACGAAAATCCTAATACGTCATTACGAAATCATGAGCTAAACCCAAAACGGTCGCTACATTTTCGAAAAGTACAAAACGGACACCGTCTTCGAATGTTATGCTCAATTCTTCGAACGCCGTCAATCCAATTATGTAGGTGCTCGTTCTTCAAAAAATGGACTAAATATCGCGTACGTCACAATGAAGTGGTGAGTTCAATCCAAAAGGGTCGCTACATTTTCGAAAAGTACTTATGGGCCCAAAACGGACACCGTTTGCATAAGTTACGCTCATTTCTTCGAAGGTCGAAAATCCAAGCGTTAAAAATGTGCGAGTGGTCGTTCTTCAAAAAAAGGACGAAAACACTAATACGTCATTTCGAAATCGTGATCTAAACCCAAAACGGTCGCTACATTTCCAAAAAGTACTTACGGTCCCATAACGGACCCTGTCTTCGAAAGTTATGCTCAATTCTTCGAACGCCATCAATCCAAATATGCAGCTGCATATTCTTCAAAAAATGGTCAAAATCCCTCATACATCACGACGAAGTTGTGAGTTCAATCCAAACGGGTCACTACATTTTCGAAAAGTACTTATGGGCCCAAAATGGACACCATTTGCATAAGTTACGCTCATTTCTTCGAAGGTCGAAAATCCAAGCGTTAAAAATATGCAAGTGGTCGTTCTTCAAAAAAAGGACGAAAACCCTAATACGTCATTACGAAATCGTGAGCTAAACCCAAAACGGTCGCTACATTTCCGAAAAGTACTTATGGTCCCAAAACGGACCCCATCTTCGAATGTTACGCTCAATTCTTCGAACGCCGTCAATCCAATTATGCAGGTGCTCGTTCTTCGAAAAATGGACAAAATATCTCGTACGTCACAACGAAGTGGTGAGTTCAATCCAAAAGGGTCGCTACATTTCCGAAAAGTACTATGGGCCCAAAATGGACACCGTTTGCATAAGTTACGCTCATTTCTTCGAAGGTCGAAAATCCAAGCGTTGAAAATATGTGAGTGATCATTCTTCAAAAAAAGGAAAAAACCCTATTACGTCGTTACGAGATCGTGAGCTAAACCCAAAACGGTCGCTATATTTTCGAAAAGTACTTATGGTCCCAAAATGGACACCGTCTGCAAAAGTTATGCTCAATTCTTCGAACGCCGTCAATCCAATTATGCAGGTACTCGTTCTTCAAAAAATGGACAAAATATCTCATACGTCACGAAGAAGTGGTGAGTTCAATCCAAAAGGGTCGCTATATTTTCGAAATGTACTTATGGGCCCAAAACGGACACCGTTTGCATAAGTTACGCTCATTTCTTCGAAGGTCGAAAATCCAAGCGTTAAAAATGTGCGAGTGGTCGTTCTTCAAAAAAAGGACGAAAACCCTAATACGTCATTACGAAATCATGATCTAAACCCAAAACGGTCTCTACATTTCCGAAAAGTACTTACGGTCCCATAACGGACACCGTCGTCGAAAGTTATGCTCAATTCTTCGAACGCCATCAATCCAAATACGCAGCTGCATATTCTTCAAAAAATGGTCAAAATCCCTCATACATCACGACGAAGTGATGAGTTCAATCCAAAAGGGTAACTACATTTTCGAAAAGTACTTATGGTCCCAAAACGGACCCCATCTTCGAATGTTACGCTCAATTCTTCGAACGCCATCAATCCAAATATGCAGCTGCACGTTCTTCAAAAAATGGTCAAAATCCCTCATACATCACGACGAAGTGATGAGTTCAATCCAAAAGGGTAACTACATTTCCGAAAAGTACTTATGGTCCCAAAACGGACCCCATCTTCGAATGTTACGCTCAATTCTTCGAACGCCATCAATCCAAATATGCAGCTGCACGTTCTTCAAAAAATGGTCAAAATCCCTCATACATCACGACGAAGTGATGAGTTCAATCCAAAAGGGTAACTACATTTCCGAAAAGTACTTACGGTCCCATAACGGACCCTGTCAAAGTACTTATGGGCCCAAAATGGACACCATTTGCATAAGTTACGCTCATTTCTTCGAAGGTCGAAAATCCAAGCGTTAAAAATGTGCGAGTGGTCGTTCTTCAAAAAAAGGACGAAAACCCTAATACGTCATTTCGAAATCGTGATCTAAACCCAAAACGGTCGCTACATTTCCAAAAAGTACTTACGGTCCCATAACGGACCCTGTCTTCGAAAGTTATGCTCAATTCTTCGAACGACATCAATCCAAATATGCAGCTGCATATTCTTCAAAAAATGGTCAAAATCCCTCATACATCACGACGAAGTTGTGAGTTCAATCCAAACGGGTCACTACATTTTCGAAAAGTACTTATGGGCCCAAAATGGACACCATTTGCATAAGTTACGCTCATTTCTTCGAAGGTCGAAAATCCAAGCGTCAAAAATATGCAAGTGGTCGTTCTTCAAAAAAAGGACGAAAACCCTAATACGTCATTACGAAATCGTGAGCTAAACCCAAAACGGTCGCTACATTTTCGAAAAGTACTTATGGTCCCAAAACGGACCCCATCTTCGAATGTTACGCTCAATTCTTCGAACGCCGTCAATCCAATTATGCAGGTGCTCGTTCTTTGAAAAATGGACAAAATATCTCGTACGTCACAATGAAGTGGTGAGTTCAATCCAAAAGGGTCGCTACATTTCCGAAAAGTACTATGGGCCCAAAATGGACAACGTTTGCATAAGTTACGCTCATTTCTTCGAAAGTCGAAAATCCAAGCGTTGAAAATATGTGAGTGGTCGTTCTTCAAAAAAAGGAAAAAACCCTATTACGTCATTACGAGATCGTGAGCTAAACCCAAAACGGTCGCTACATTTTCGAAAAGTACTTATGGTCCCAAAATGGACACCGTCTGCAAAAGTTATGCTCAATTCTTCGAACGCCGTCAATCCAATTATACAGGTACTCGTTCTTCAAAAAATGGACAAAATATCTCATACGTCACGAAGAAGTGGTGAGTTCAATCAAAAAGGGTCGCTATAATTTCGAAATGTACTTATGGGCCCAAAACGGACACCGTTTGCATAAGTTACGTTCATTTCTTCGAAGGTCGAAAATCCAAGCGTTAAAAATGTGCGAGTGGTCGTTCTTCAAAAAAAGGACGAAAACCCTAATACGTCATTACGAAATAATGATCTAAACCCAAAACGGTCTCTACATTTCCGAAAAGTACTTACGGTCCCATAACGGACACCGTCGTCGAAAGTTATGCTCAATTCTTCGAACGCCATCAATCCAAATATGCAGCTGCATATTCTTCAAAAAATGGTCAATATCCCTCATACATCACGACGAAGTGATGAGTTCAATCCAAAAGGGTAACTACATTTTCGAAAAGTACTATGGGCCCAAAACGGACACCGTTTGCATAAGTTACGCTCATTTCTTCGAAGGTCGAAAATCCAAGCGTTAAAAATATGCGAGTGGTCGTTCTTCAAAAAAAGGACGAAAATCCTAATACGTCATTACGAAATCGTGAGCTAAACCCAAAACGGTCGCTACATTTTCGAAAAGTACTTATGGTCCCAAAACGGACACCGTCTTCGAATGTTATGCTCAATTCTTCGAACGCCGTCAATCCAATTATGTAGGTGCTCGTTCTTCGAAAAATGGACAAAATATCTCGTACGTCACAACGAAGTGGTGAGTTCAATCTAAAAGGGTCGCTACATTTTCGAAAAGTACTTATGGGCCCAAAACTGACACCATTTGCATAAGTTACGCTCATTTCTTCGAAGGTCGAAAATCCAAGCTTTAAAAATGTGAGAGTGGTCGTTCTTCAAAAAAAGGACGAAAACCCTAATATGTCATTACGAAATCGTGATCTAAACCCAAAACGGTCGCTACATTTCCAAAAAGTACTTACGGTCCCATAACGGACCCCGTCTTCGAAAGTTATGCTCAATTCTTCGAACGCCATCAATCCAAATATGCAGCTGCACATACTTCAAAAAATGGTCAAAATCCCTCATACATCACGACGAAGTTGTGAGTTCAATCCAAACGGGTCACTACATTTTCGAAAAGTACTTATGGGCCCAAAATGGACACCGTTTGCATAAGTTACGCTCATTTCTTCGAAGGTCGAAAATCCAAGCGTTAAAAATATGCGAGTGATCGTTCTTCAAAAAAAGGACGAAAACCCTAATACGTCATTACGAAATCGTGAGCTAAACCCAAAACGGTCGCTACATTTTCGAAAAGTACTTATAGTCCCAAAATGGACACCGTCTGCAAAAGTTATGCTCAATTCTTCGAACGCCGTCAATTCAATTATGCAGGTACTCATTCTTCGAAAAATGGACAAAATATCTCATACGTCACGACGAAGTGGTGAGTTCAATCCAAAAGGGTCGCTATATTCTCGAAAAGTACTTATGGGCCCAAAACGGACACCGTTTGCATAAGTTACGCTCATTTCTTCGAAGGTCGAAAATCCAAGCGTTAAAAATGTGCGAGTGGTCGTTCTTCAAAAAAAGGACGAAAACCCTAATACGTCATTACGAAATCATGATCTAAACCCAAAACGGTCTCTACATTTCCGAAAAGTACTTACGGTCCCATAACGGACACCGTCTTCGAAAGTTATGCTCAATTCTTCGAACGCCATCAATCCAAATATGCAGCTGCATATTCTTCAAAAAAATGGTCAAAATCCCTCATACATCACGATGAAGTGGTGAGTTCAATCCAAAAGGGTAACTACATTTTCGAAAAGTACTTATGGGCCCAAAACAGACACGGTTTGCATAAGTTACGCTCATTTCTTCGAAGGTCGAAATTCCAAGCGTTAAAAATATGCGAGTGGTCATTCTTCAAAAAAGGACGAAAACCCTAATACGTCATTACGAAATCGTGAGCTAAACCTAAAGCGGTCGTAACATTTTCGAAAAGTACTTATGGTCCCAAAATGGACACCGTCTGCAAAAGTTATGCTCAATTCTTCGAACGCCGTCAATCCAATTATGCAGGTACTCATTCTTCGAAAAATGGACAAAATATCTCATAAGTCACGATGAAGTGGTGAGTTCAATCCAAAAGGGTCGCTATATTTTCGAAAAGTACTTATGGGCCCAAAACGGACACCGTTTGCATAAGTTACGCTCATTTCTTCGAAGGCCGAAAATCCATGCGTTAAAAATGTGCGAGTGGTCGTTCTTCAAAAAAAGGACGAAAACCCTAATACGTCATTACGAAATCGTGATCTAAACCCAAAACGATCGCTACATTTCCAAAAAGTACTTATGGTCCCAAAACGGACACCGTCAGTAAAAGTTATGCTCAATTCTTCGAACGCCGTCAATCCAAATATGCAGGTGCTCATTATTCGAAAAATGGTCAAAATCTATCATACGTCATGACGAAGTTGAGAGTTCAATCCAAAAGGGTCGCCACATTTCCGAAATGTACTTATGGGACCAAAACGGACACCGTTTGCATAAGTTACGCTCATTTCTTCGAAGGTCGAAAATCCACGCGTTAAAAATATGCGAGTGGTCGTTCTTCAAAAAAAGGACGAAACCCCTAATACGTCATTATGAAATCGTGAGCAAAACCCAAAACGGTCGCTACATTTTTGAACAGTGCTTATGGTCCCAAAACGGACACCGTCTTCGAATGTTATGCTCAATTCTTCGAACGCCGTCAATCCAATTATGCAGGTACTCGTTCTTCGAAAAATGGACAAAATATCTCGTACGACACAACGAAGTGGTGAGTTCAATCCAAAAGGGTCGCTACATTTCCGAAAAGTACTATGGGCCCAAAACGGACACTATTTGCATAAGTTACGCACATTTCTTCGAAGGTCGAAAATCCAAGCGTTAAAAATATGTGAGTGGTCGTTCTTCAAAAAAAGGACAATAACCCTAATACGTCATTAGGAAATCGTGAGCTAAACCCAAAACGGTCGCTACATTTTCGATAAGTACTTATGGTCCCAAAATGGACACCGTCTGCAAATGTTATGCTCAATTCTTCGAACGTCGTCAATCCAATTATGCAGGTACTCTTTCTTCTAAAAATGGACAAAATATCTCATACGTCACGACGAAGTTGTGAGTTCAATCCAAAAGGGTCGCTACATTTTCGAAAAGTACTATGGGCCCAAAACAGACACCGTTTGCATAAGTTACGCTCATTTCTTCGAAGGTCAAAAATCCAAGCGTTAAAAATATGCGAGTGGTCGTTCATCAAAAAAAGGACAAAAATCCTAATACGTCATTACTAAATCGTGAGCTAAACTTAAAACGGTCGCAACATTTTTGAAAAGTACTTATGGTCCCAAAACGGACACCGTCTGCAAAAGTTATGCTCAATTCTTCGAACGCCGTCAATCCAATTATACAGGTGCTCGTTCTTCGAAAAATGGACAAAATCTCTCATAAGTCACGACGAAGTGGTGAGTTCAATCCAAAAGGGTCGCTACATTTCCGAAAAGTACTTATGGGCCCAAAACGGACACCGTTTGGATAAGTTACACTCATTTCTTCGAAGGCCGAAAATCCAGGCGTTAAAAATATGCGAGTGGTCGTTCTTCAAAAAACGGACGAAAACCCTAATACGTCATTCCAAAATCGTGAGCTAAACCCAAAACGATCGCTACATTTCCGAAAAGTACTTATGGTACCAAAACGGACACCGTCAGCAAAAGTTATGCTCAATTCTTCGAACGCCGTCAATCCAAATATGCAGGTGCTCGTTATTTGAAAAATGGTCAAAATCTATCATACGTCATGACGAGGTTGTGATTTCAATCCAAAAGGGTCGCCCAATTTCCGAAAAGTACTTATGGGCCCAAAACGGACACCGTTTGCATAAGTTACGCTCATTTCTTCGAAGGTCGAAAATCCAAGCGTTAAAAATATGCGAGTGGTCGTTCTTCAAAAAAAGGACGAAAACCCTAATACGTCATTACGAAATCGTGAGCTACACCAAAAACGGTCGCTACATTTTTGAAAAGTGCTTATGGTCCCAAAACGGACACCGTCTTCGAATGTTATGCTCAATTCTTCGAACGTCGTCAATCCAATTATGCATGTGCTCGTTCTTCGAAAAATGGACAAAATATCTCGTACGTCACAACGAAGTGGTGAGTTCAATCCAAAAGGGTCGCTACATTTCCGAAAAGTACTATGGGCCCAAAACGGACACCGTTTGCATAAGTTACGCTCATTTCTTCGAAGGTCGAAAATCCAAGCGTTAAAAATATGTGAGTGGTCGTTCTTCAAAAAAAGGACAAAAACCTAATACGTCATTATGAAATCGTGATCTAAACCCAAAACGGTCGCTACATTTTCGAAAAGTACTTACGGTCCCATAACGGACACCGTCTTCGAAAGTTATGCTCAATTCTTCGAACGCCATAAATCAAAATATGCAGCTTCACATCCTTCAAAAAATGGTCAAAATCCTTCATACATCACGATGAAGTTGTGAGTTCAATCCAAAAGGTCACTACATTTTCGAAAAGTACTTATGGGCTCAAAACGGACACCGTTTGCATAAGTTACGCTCATTTCTTCGAAGGTCGAAAATCCGAGCGTTAAAAATATGCGAGTGGTCGTTCTTCAAAAAAAGTGCAAAAACCCTAATACGTCATTCTGAAATCGTGAGCTAAACCAAAAACGGTCGCTACATTTTCGAAAAGTACTTATGGTCCCATAACGGACACCGTCTTCGAAAGTTATGCTCAATTCTTCGAATGCCATCAGTCCACATATGCAGCTGTACGTTCTTTGAAAAATGGTCAAAATCCCTCATACGTCACGACGAAGTTGTGAGTTCAATCCAAAAGGGTCGCTACATTTCCGAAACGTACTTATGGGCCCAAAACGGACACCGTTTGCATAAGTTACGCTCATTTCTTCGAAGCTCGAAAATCCAAGCGTGAAAAATATGCGAGCAATCGTTCTTCAAAAAAAGGTCGAAAACCCTAATACGTCACTACGAAATCGTGATCTAAACCTAAAACGGTCGCTACATTTTCGAAAAGTACTTATGGTCCCATAACGGACACCGTCTTCGAAAGTTATGCTCAATTCTTCGAACGACATCAATCAAAATATGCAGCTTCACATCCTTCAAAAAATGGTCAAAAACCCTCATACATCACGATGAAGTTGTGAGTTCAATCCAAAAGGTCAATACATTTTCGAAAAATACTTATGGGCCCAAAACGGACACCTTTTGCATAAGTTACGCTCATTTCTTCGAAGGTCGAAAATCCAAGCGTTAAAAATATGCGAGTGGTCGTTCTTTAAAAAAAGGACAAAAACCCTAATACGTCATTACAAAATCGTGAGCTAAACCAAAAACGGTCGCTACATTTTCGAAAAGTACTTATGGTCCCATAACGGACACCGTCTTCGAAAGTTATGCTAAATTCTTCGAATGCCATCAATCCACATATGCAACTGCACGTTCTTTGAAAAATGGTCAAAATCCCTCATATGTCACGACGAAGTTGTGAGTTCAATCCAAAAGGGTCGCTACATTTCCAAAACGTACTTATGGGCCCAAAATGGACACCGTTTGCATAAGTTACGCTCATTTCTTCGAAGGTCGAAACTGTAAGCGTTAAAAAGGTGCGAGTGGTCGATCTTCAAAAAAAGGACAAAAACCCTAATACGTCATAACAAAATCGTGATCTAAACCCAAACGGTCGATACATTTCCGAAAAGTAATTACAGTCCCATAACGGACACCGTCTTCGAAAGTTATGCTCAATTCTTCGAACGCCGTCAATCCAAATATGCAGCTGCACATCCTTCAAAAAATGGTCAATATACCTCATACATCACGACGAAATTGTGAGTTCAATCCAAAAGGTCACTACATTTTCGAAAAGTACTTATGGGACCATAACGGACACCGTTTGCATAAGTTACGCTCATTTCTTCGAAGGTCGAAAATCCAAGCGTTAAAAATATGCGAGTGGTCGTTCTTCAAAAAAAGGACAAAAACCCTAATACGTCATTACGAAATCGTGAGCTAAACCCAAAACGGTCGCTACATTTTCGAAAAGTACTTATGGTCCCAAAACGGACACCGTCTGCAAAAGTTATGGTCAATTCTTCGAAAGCCGTCAATCCAATTATGCAGGTGCTCGTTCTTCGAAAAATGGACAAAATATCTCATACGTCACGACGAAGTGGTGAGTTCAATCCAAAAGGGTCGCTACATTTCCGAAAAGTACTATGGGCCCAAAACGGACACCGTTTGCATAAGTTACGCTCATTTCTTCCTCGAAGGTCGAAAATCCATGCGTTAAAAATATGCGAGTGGTCATTCATCAAAAAAAGGACAAAAACCCTAATACGTCATTACGAAATCGTGAGCTAAACCTAAAACGGTTGCAACCTTTTCGAAAAGTACTTATGGTCCCAAAACGGACACCGTCTGGAAAAGTCATGCTCAATTCTTCAAACGCCGTCAATCCAATTATGCAGGTCCTCGTTCTTCGAAAAATGGACAAAATCTCTCATACGTCACGATGAATTGGTGAGTTCAATCCAAAAGGGTCGCTACATTTCCGAAAAGTACTTATGGGCCCAAAACGGACACCGTTTGCATAAGTTACGCTCATTTCTTCGAAGGTCGAAAATCCAAGCGTTAAAAATATGCGAGTGGTCGTTCTTCAAAAAAAGGACAAAAAACCTAATACGTCATTACGAAATCGTGAGCTAAACCCAAAACAGTCGCTACATTTTCGAAAAGTACTTATGGTCCCAAAACGGACACCGTCTGCAAAAGTTATGGTCAACTCTTCGAACGCCGTCAATCCAATTATGCAGGTGCTCGTTCTTCGAAAAATGGACAAAATATCTCATAGGTCACGACGAAGTGGTGAGTTCAATCCAAAAGTGTCGCTACATTTCCGAAAAGTACTATGGGCCCAAAACGGACACCGTTTGCATAAGTTACGCTCATTTCTTCTTCGAAGGTCGAAAATCCGTGCGTTAAAAATATGCGAGTGGTCATTCATCAAAAAAATGACAAAAACCCTAATACGTCATTACGAAATCGTGAGCTAAACCTAAAACGGTTGCAACCTTTTCGAAAAGTACTTATGGTCCCAAAATGGACACCGTCTGGAAAAGTTATGCTCAATTCTTCGAACGCCGTCAATCCAAATATGCAGCTGCACGTTCTTCAAAAAATGGTCAAAATCCCTCATACGTCACAACGAAGTGGTGAGTTCAATCCAAAAGGGTCGCTACATTTCCAAAAAGTGCTTATTGGCCCAGAACGGACACCGTTTGCATAAGTTACGCTCATTTCTTCGAAGGTCGAAAATCCAAGCGTTAAAAATATGCGAGTGGTCGTTCTTCAAAAAAGGGATGAAAACCCTAATACGTCATTACAAAATCGTGAGCTAAACCCAAAATGGTCGCTACATTTTCGAAAAGTACTTATGGTCCCATAACGGAAACCGTCTTCGAAAGTTATGCTCAGTTTTTCGAACGCCATCTTTGCAAATATGCATCTGCACGTTCTTCGAAAAATGGTCAAAATCCCTCATACATCACGAAGAAGTGGTGAGTTCAATCTAAAAGGGTCGCTACATTTTTGAAAAGTACTTATGGGCCCAAAACGGACACCGTTTGCATAAGTTACGCTCACTTCTTCGAAGGTCGAAAATCCAAGCGTTAAAAATATGCGAGTGGTCGTTCTTCAAAAAAAGGACGAAAACCCTAATACGTCATTACGAAATCTTGAGCTAAACCCAAAACGGTCGCTACATTTCCGAAATGTACTTATGGTCCCAAAACAGACACCGTCTTCGAAAGTTATGCTCAATTCTTCGAACGCCATCAATCCAAAATATGCAGGTGCTCGTTCTTCGAAAACTGGTCAAAATCTCTCATACATCACGACGAAGTGGTGAGTTCAATCCAAAAGGGTCGCTACATTTCCGAAAAGTACTTATGGGCCGAAAACGGACACCGTTTGCATAAGTTATGCTCATTTCTTCGAAGGTCGAAAATCCTAGCGTTAAAAATATGCGAGTGGTCATTCTTCAAAAAAGGACGAAAAACCCTAATACGTCATTACGAAATCGTGAGCTAAACCCAAAACGGTCACTAAATTTTCGAAAAGTACTTACGGTCCCATAACAGACACCGTCTTCGAAAGTTATGCTCAATTCTTCGAACGCCATCAATCAAAATATGCAGCTTCACATCCTTCAAAAAATGGTCAAAATCCCTCATACATCACGATGAAGTTGTGAGTTCAATCCAAAAGGGTCGCTACATTTCCGAAAAGTACTTATGGGCCCAAAACGGACACCGTTTGCATAAGTTACGCTCATTTCTTTGAAGGTCGAAAATCCAAGCGTTAAAAATATGCGAGTGGTCGTTCTTCAAAAAAAGGACAAAAATCCTAATACGTCATTACGAAATCGTGAGCTAAACCAAAAACGGTCGCTACATTTTCGAAAAGTACTTATGGTCCCATAACGGACACCGTCTTCGAAAGTTATGCTTAATTCTTCGAATGCCATCAATCCACATATGCAGCTGCACGTTCTTCGAAAAATGGTCAAAATCCCTCATACGACATGACGAAGTTGTGAGTTCAATCCAAAAGGGTCGCTACATTTCCGAAACGTACTTATGGGCCCAAAACGGACACCGTTTGCATAAGTTACGCTCATTTCTTCGAAGGTCGAAACTCCAAGCGTTAAAAATGTGCGAGTGGTCGATCTTCAAAAAAAGGACAAAAACCCTAATACGTCATAAAGAAATCGTGATCTAAACCCAAAACGGTCGCTACATTTCTGAAAAGTCATTACAGTCCCATAACGGACACCGTCTTCGAAAGTTATGCTCAATTCTTCGAACGCCATCAATCCAAATATGCAGCTGCACATTCTTCAAAAAATGGTCAAAATCCCTCATACATCACGACGAAGTGGTGAGTTCAATCCAAAAGGGTCGCTACATTTCCGAAAAGTACTTATGGGACCAAAACGGACACCGTTTGCATAAGTTACGCTCATTTCTTCGAAGGTCGAAAATCCAAGCGTTAAAAATATGCGAGTGGTCGTTCTTCAAAAAAAGGACAAAAACCCTAATACGTCATTACGAAATTGTGAGCTAAACCCAAAACGGTCGCTACATTTTCGAAAAGTACTTATGGTCCCAAAACGGACACCGTCTACAAAAGTTATGCTCAATTCTTCGAACGCCGTCAATCCAATTATGCAGGTGCTCGTTCTTCGAAAAATGGACAAAATATCTCATACGTCACGACGAAGTGGTGAGTTCAATCCAAAAGGGTCGCTACATTTTTGAAAAGTACTATGGGCCCAAAACGGACACCGTTTGCATAAGTTATGCTCATTTCTTCTTCGAAGGTCGAAAATCCATGCATTAAAAATATGCGAGTGGTCATTCATCAAAAAAAGGACAAAAACCCTAATACGTCATTACGAAATCGTGAGCTAAACATAAAACGGTTGCAACCTTTTCGAAAAGTACTTATGGTCCCAAAACGGACACCGTCTGCAAAAGTTATGCTCAATTCTTCGAACGCCGTCAATCCAATTATGCAGGTGCTCGTTCTTCGAAAAATGGACAAAATCTCTCATACGTCACGATGTAGTGGTGAGGTCAATCCAAAAGGGTCGCTACATTTTCGAAAAGTACTTATGGGCCCAAAACGGACACCGTTTGCATAAGTTACGCTCATTTCTTCGAAGGTCGAAAATCCAAGCGTTAAAAATATGCGAGTGGTCGTTCTTCAAAAAAAGGATAAAAACCCTAATACGTCATTACGAAATCGTGAGCTAAACCCAAAACGGTCGCTACATTTTCGAAAATTACTTATGGTCCCAAAACGGACACCGTCTTCGAAAGTTATGCTCAATTCTTCGAATGCCGTGAATCCAAATATGCAGGTGCTCGTTCTTCGAAAATGGGCAAAATCCCTCATACGTCACGACGAAGTTGTGAGTTCAATCCAAAAGGGTCGCTACATTTCCGAAAAATACTTATGGGCCCAAAACGGACACCGTTTACATAAGTTACGCTCATTTCTTCGAAGGTCGAAAATCCAAGCGTTAAAAATATGCGAGTGGTCGTTCTTCAAAAAAAGGACAAAAACCCTAATACGTCATTTTGAAATCGTGAGCTGAACCCAAAACGGTCGCTAAATTTCTGAAAAGTACTTATGGTCCCAAAACGGACACCGTCAGCAAAAGTAACGCTCAATTCTTCGAACGCCGTCAATCCAAATATGTAGGTACTCGTTCTTCAAAAAATGGTCAAAATCTATCATACGTCACGACGAAGTGGTGAGTCCAATCCAAAAGGGTCGCTACATTTCCGAAATATACTTATGGTCCCAAAACAGACACCGTCTTCGAAAGTTATGCTCAATTCTTCGAACGCCGTCAATCCAAATATGCAGGTGCTCGTTCTTCGAAAAATCGGTAAAATCTCTCATACGTCACGACGAAGTGGTGAGTTCAATCCAAAAGGGTCGATAGATTTCCAAAAAGTACATATGGGCCCAAAACGGACACCGTTTGCTTAAGTCACGCTCATTTCTTCGAAGGTCGAAAATCCAAGCGTTAAAAATATGCGAGTGGTCATTCTTCAAAAAAAGGACGAAAACCCTAATACATCATTACAAAATCGTGAGCTAAACCCATAACTGTCGCTACATTTTCGAAAAGTACTTATGGTCCCATAACGGACACCGTCTTCGAAAGTTATGCTCAATTTTTCGAACGCCATCAATTCAAACATGCAGCTGCACGTTCTTCGAAAAATGGTTAAAATCCCTCATACGTCAACACAAAGTTATGAGTTCAATCTAAAAGGGTCGCTACATTTCCGAAAAGTACTTATGGGCCCAAAACGGACACCGTTTGCATAAGTTACGCTGATTTCTTCGAAGGTCGAAAATCCAAGCGTTAAAAATATGCGAGTGGTCATTCTTCAAAAAAAGGACAAAAACCCAATACGTCATTACGAAATCGTGAGCTAAACCCAAAACGGTCGCTATATTTCCGAAAAGTACTTATGGGCCCCAAACGGACACCGTCAGCAAAAGTTATGCTAAATTCTTCGAACGCCGTCAATCCAAATATGCAGGTGCTCGTTATTCAGAAATGGTCAAAATCTATCATACGTCATGACGAAGTGGTGATTTCAATCCAAAAGCATCGCCACATTTTCGAAAAGTACTTATGGGCCCAAAACGGACACCGTTTGCATAAGTTACGCTCATTTCTTCGAAGGTCGAAAATCCAAGCGTTAAAAATATGCGAGTGGTCGTTCTTCAAAAAATGGACGAAAATCCTAATACGTCATTACAAAATCGTGAGCTAAACCCGAAACGATCGCTACATTTTGTAAAAGTACTTATGGTCCCAAAACGGACACCGTCTTCGAAAGTTATGCTCAATTCTTCGAACGCCATCAATCCAAATATGCAGGTGCTCGTTCTTCGAAAAATGGACAAAATCTCTCATACGTCACGACGAAGTGGTGAGTTCAATCCAAAAGGGTCGCTACATTTCCGAAATGTACTTATGGGCCCAAAACGGACACCGTTTGCATAAGTTACGCTCATTTCTTCGAAGGTCGAAAATCCAAGCGTTAAAAATATGCGATTGGTCGTTCTTCAAAAAAAGGACGAAGACGCTAATACGTCATTTTGAAATCGTGAGCTGAACCCAAAACGGTAACTAGATTTTCGAAAAGTACTTATGGTCCCATAACGGACACCGTCTTCGAAAGTTATGCTCAATTCTTCGAACGCCATGAATCCAAATATGCAGCTGCACTTTCTTCAAAAAATGGCCAAAATCCCTCATACATCACGACGAAGTGGTGAGTTCAATCCAAAAGGGTCGCTACATTTTCGAAAAGTACTTATGGGCCCAAAACGGACACCGTTTGCATAAGTTACGCTCATTTCTTCGAAGGTCGAAAATCCAAGCGTTAAAAATATGCGAGGGGTCATTCTTTAAAAAAAGGATGAAAACCCTAATACGTCATTACGAAATCGTGAGCTAAACCCAAAACGGTCGCTACATTTCCGAAAAGTACTTATGGTCCCATAACGGACACCGTCTTCGAAAGTTATGCTCGATTCTTCGAACGCCATCAATCCGAATATGCAGCTACACGATCTTCAAAAAATGGTCAAAATCCCACATACGTCACGACAAAGTTGTGAGTTCAATCCAAAAGGGTAGCTACATTTTCGAAAAGTACTTATGGGCCCAAAACGGACACCGTTTGCATAAGTTACGGTCATTTCTTCGACGGTCGAAAATCCAAGCGTTAAAAATATGCGAGTGGTCGTTTTTCAAAAAAAGGACGAAAACCCTAATACGTCATTACGAAATCATGAGCTAAAACCAAAACGGTCGCTACATTTCCGAAATGTACTTATGGTCCAAAAACGGACACCGTCTTCGAACGTTATGCTCAATTCTTCGAACGCCGTCAATCCAATTATGCAGGTGCTCGTTCTTTGAAAAATGGACAAAATCTCTCATACATCACGACGAAGTGGTGAGTTCAATCCAAAAGGGTCGCTACATTTCCGAAAAGTACTTATAGGCCCAAAACGGACACCGTTTACATAAGTTACGCTCATTTCTTCGAAGGTCGAAAATCCGATCGTTAAAAATATGCGATTGGTCGTTCTTCAGAAAAAGGACGAAAACCCCAATACGTCATTATAAAATAGTGAGCTAAACTCAAAACGGTCGCTACATTTTTGAAAAGTACTTATGGTCCCATAACGGACACCGTCTTCGAAAGTTATGCTCAATTTTTCGAACGCCATCAATCCAAATATGAAGCTGCACATTCTTCAAAAAATGGTCAAAATCCCTCATACGTCACGATGAAGTTGTGAGTTCAATCCAAAAGGGTCGCTACATTTCCGAAAAGTATTTATGGGCCCAAAACGGACACCGTTTGCATAAGTTACGCTCATTTCTTCGAAGGTCGAAAATTCAAGCGTTAAAAATATGGGAGCGGTCGTTCTTCAAAAAAAGGACGAAAACCCTAATACGTCATTACAAAATTGTGAGCTAAACCCAAAACGGTAACTACATTTTCGAAAAGTACTTATGGTCCCATAACGGACACCGTCTTCGAAAGTTATGCTCGATTCTTCGAACGCCGTCAATCCAAATATGCAGCTGTACGTTCTTCGAAAAATGGTCAAAATCCCTCATACATCACGAAGAAGTGGTGAGTTTAATCTAAAAGGGTCGCTACATTTCCAAAAAGTACTTATGGGCCCAAAACGGACACCGTTTGCATAAGTTACGGTCATTTCTTCGACGGTCGAAAATCCAAGCGTTAAAAATATGCGAGTGGTCGTTTTTCAAAAAAAGGACGAAAACCCTAGTACGTCATTACGAAATCATGAGCTAAAACCAAAACGGTCGCTACATTTCCGAAATGTACTTATGGTCCAAAAACGGACACCGTCTTCTAACGTTATGCTCAATTCTTCGAACGCCGTCAATCCAATTATACAGGTGCTCGTTCTTTGAAAAATGTACAAAATCTCTCATACATCACGACGAAGTGGTGAGTTCAATCCAAAAGGGCTGCTACATTTCCGAAAAGTACTTATAGGCCCAAAACGGACACCGTTTACATAAGTTACGCTCATTTCTTCGAAGGTCGAAAATTCGAGCGTTGAAAATTTTCGATTGGTCGTTCTTCAAAAAAAGGACAAAAACCCTAATACGTCATTACGAAATCGTGAGCTGAACCCAAAATGGTCGGTACATTTTCAAAAAGTACTTATGGTCCCAAAACGGTCACCGTCAGCAAAAGTAATGCTCAATTCTTCGAACGCCGTCAATCCAAATATGCGGGTACTCGTTCTTCGAAAAATGGTCAAAATCTATCATACGTCATGACGAAGTGGTGAGTTCAATCCAAAAGGGTCGCTACATTTCCGAAAAGTACTTATGGGCCCAAAACGGACACCATTTGCATAAGTTACACTCATTTCTTCGAAGGTCGAAAATCCAAGCTTTAAAAATATGCGAGTGGTCGTTCTTCAAAAAAAGGACGAAAACCCTAATACGTCATTACAAAATCGTGAGCTAAACCTGAAACGATCGTTACATATTCTAAAAGTACTTATGGTCCCATAACGGACACCGTCTTCGAAAGTTATGCTCAATTCTTCGAACGCCATCAATCAAAATATGCAACTGCACATTGTTCAAAAAATGGCCAAAATCCCTCATACATCACGACGAAGTGGTTAGTTCAATCCAAAAGGGTCGCTACATTTCCGAAAAGTACTTATGGGCCCAAAACGGACTCCGTTTGCATAAGTTACGGTCATTTCTCCGACGGTCGAAAATCCAAGCGTTGAAAATATGCGAGTGGTCGTTCTTCAAAAAAAGGACAAAAACCCTAATACGTCATTACGAAATCGTGAGCTAAACCCAAAATGGTCGCTACATTTTCGAAAAGTACTTATGGTCCCAAAACGGACACCGTCAGCAAAAGTAATGCTCAATTCTTCGAACGCCGTCAATCCAAATATGCAGTTACTCGTTCTTCGAAAAATGGTCAAAATCTATTATACGTCATGACGAAGTGGTGAGTTCAATCCAAAAGGGTCGCTACATTTCCGAAAAGCACTTATGGGCCCAAAACGGACACCATTTGCATAAGTTACGCTCATTTCTTCGAAGGTCGAAAATCCGAGCGTTAAAAATATGCGAGTGGTCGTTCTTCAAAAAAAAGGACGAAAACCCTAATACGTCATTACAAAATCGTGAGCTAAACCTGAAACGATCGTTACATTTTCTAAAAGTACTTATGGTCCCATAACGGACACCGTCTTCGAAAGTTATGCTCAATTCTTCGAACGCCATCAATCCAAATATGCAGGTGCTCGTTCTTCGAAAAATGGACAAAATCTCTCATACGTCACGACGAAGTGGTGAGTTCAATCCAAAAGGGTCGTTACATTTCCGAAATGTACTTATGGGCCCAAAACGGACACCGTTTGCATAAGTTACGCCTCATTTCTTCGAAGGTCGAGAGTCCAAGCGTTAAAAATATGCGAGTGGTCGTTCTTCAAAAAAAGGACGAAAATCCTAATACGTCATTTTGAAATCGTGAGCTGAACCCAAAACGATAACTACATTTTCGAAAAGTACTTATGGTCCCATAACGGACACCGTCTTCGAAAGTTATGCTCAATTCTTCGAACGCCATCAATCAAAATATGCAGCTGTACATTCTTCAAAAAATGGCCAAAATCCCTCATACATCACGACGAAGTGGTGAGTTCAATCCAAAAGGGTCGCTACATTTCCGAAAAGTACTTATGGGCCCAAAACGGACTCCGTTTGCATAAGTTACGCTCATTTCTTCGAAGGTCGAAAATCCAAGCGTTGAAAATATGCGAGTGGTCGTTCTTCAAAAAAAGGACAAAAACCCTAATACGTCATTACGAAATCGTGAGCTGAACCCAAAATGGTCGGTACATTTTCGAAAAGTACATATGGTCCCTAAATGGACACCGTCAGCAAAAGTAATGCTCAATTCTTCGAACGCCGTCAATCCAAATATGCAGGTACTCGTTCTTCGAAAAATGGTCAAAATCTATCATACGTCACGACGAAGTGGTGAGTTCAATCCAAAAGGGTTGCTACATTTCGGAAAACTACTTATGGGCCCAAAACGGACACCATTTGCATAAGTTACGCTCATTTCTTCGAAGGTCGAAAATCATAGCGTTAAAAATATGCGAGTGGTCGTCCTTCAAAAAAAAGGACGAAAACCCTAATACGTCATTACAAAATCGTAAGCTAAAGCCAAAACGGTCGCTACATTTCCGAAAAGTACTTTTGGTCCCAAAACGGACACCGTCTGCAAAAGTTATGCTCAATTCTTCGAACGCCGTCAATCCAATTATGCAGGTACTCGTTCTTCGAAAAATGGACGAAATCTCTCATACATCACGACGAAGTGGTGAGTTCAATCCAAAAGGGTCGCTACATTTTCGAAATGTACTTATGGGCCCAAAACGGACACCGTTTGCATAAGTTACGCTCATTTCTTCGAAGGTCGAAAATCCAAGCGTTAAAAATATGCGAGTGGTCATTCTTCAAAAAAAGGATGAAAACCCAAATACATCATTACAAAATAGTGAGCTAAACCTATAACGTTCGCTACATTTTCGAAAATTACTTATGGTCCCATAACGGACACCGTCTTCCAAAGTTATGCTCAATTGTTCGAACGCCATCAATTCAAACATGCAGATGCACGTTCTTCGAAAAATGGTTAAAATCCCTCATACGTCACCACAAAGTTGTGAGTTCAATCCAAAAGGGTCGCTACATTTCCGAAAAGTACTTATGGGCCCAAAACAGACACCGTTTGCATAAGTTACGCTCATTTCTTCGAAGGTCGAAAATCCGAGCGTTAAAAATATGCGATTGGTCGTTCTTCAAAAAAAGGACGAAAACCCTAATACGTCATTATGAAATAGTGAGCTAAACTCAAAACGGTCGCTACATTTTCGAAAAGTACTTATGGTCCCACAACGGACACCGTCTTCGAAAGTTATGCTAAATTCTTCGAACGCCATCAATCCAAATATGCAGCTGCACGTCCTTCAAAAAATGGTCAAAATCCCTCATACGTCACGACGATGTTGTGAGTTCAATCCAAAAGGGTCGCTACATTTCCAAAAAGTACTTATGGGCCCAAAACGGACGCCATTTGCACAAGTTACGCTCATTTCTTCGAAGGTCGAAAATCCAAGCGTTAAAAATTTGCGACTGGTCGTTCTTCAAAAAAAGGACGAAAACCCTAATACGTCATTATGAAATCGTGAGCTAAACTCAAAACGATCGCTACATTTCCGAAAAGTACTTATGGTCCCATAACGGACACCGTCTTCGAAAGTTATGCTCAATTCTCGAACGCCATCAATCCAAATATGCAGGTGCTCGTTCTTCGAAAAAAGGACAAAATCTCTCATACGTCACGACGAAGTGGTGAGTTCAATCCAAAAGGGTCGCTACATTTCCGAAAAGTACTTATGGGCCCAAAACGGACACCGTTTGCATAAGTTACGCTCATTTCTTCGAAGGTCGAATATTCAAGCGTTAAAAATATGGGAGTGGTCGTTCTTCAAAAAAAGGACGAAAACCCTAATACGTCATTACAAAATCGTGAGCTAAACCCAAAACGGTAACTACATTTTCGAAAAGTACTTATGGTCCCATAACGGACACCGTCTTCCAAAGTTATGCTCAATTCTTCGAACACCATCAATCCAAATATGCAGCTGCACGTTCTTCGAAAAATGGTCAAAATCCTTCATACATCACGAAGAAGTGGTGAGTTCAATCTAAAAGGGTCGCTACATTTCCGAAAAGTACTTATGGGCCCAAAACGGACACCGTTTGCATAAGTTACGGTCATTTCTTCGACGGTCGAAAATCCAAGCGTTAAAAATATGCGAGTGGTCGTTCTTCAAAACAAGGACGAAAACCCTAATACGTCATTACGAAATCATGAGCTAAACCCAAAACGGTCGCTACATTTCCGAAATGTACTAATGGTCCCAAAACGGACACCGTCTTCGAAAGTTATGCTCAATTCTTCGAACGCCGTCAATCCAATTATGCAGGTGCTCGTTCTTTGAAAAATGGACAAAATCTCTCATACATCACGACGAAGTGGTGAGTTCAATCCAAAAGGGTCGCTACATTTCCGAAAAGTACTTATGGGCCCAAAACGGACACCGTTTGCATAAGTTACGCTCATTTCTTCGAAGGTCGAAAATCCAAGCGTTGAAAATATGCGAGTGGTCGTTCTTCTAAAAAAGGACAAAAACCCTAATACGTCATTACGAAATCGTGAGCTGAACCCAAAATGGTCGCTACATTTTCGAAAAGTACTTATGGTCCCAAAACGGACACCGTCAGCAAAAGTAATGCTCAATTCTTCGAACGCCGTCAATCCAAATATGCAGGTACTCGTTCTTCGAAAAATGGTCAAAATCTATCATACCTCACGACGAAGTGGTGAGTTCAATCCAAAAGGGTCGCTACATTTTCGAAAAGTACTTATGGGCCCAAAACGGACACCATTTAAATAAGTTACGCTCATTTCTTCGAAGGTCGAAAATCCAAGGATTAAAAATATGCGAGTGGTCGTTCTTCAAAAAAAAGGACGAAAACCCTAATACGTCATTACAAAACCGTAAGCTAAACCCAAAACGGTCGCTACATTTCCGAAAAGTACTTTTGGTCCCAAAACGGACACCATCTGCAAAAGTTATGCTCAATTCTTCAAACGCCGTCAATCCAATTATGCAGGTGGTCGTTCTTCGAAAAATGGAGAAAATCTCTCATACGTCACGACGAAGTGGTGAGTTCAATCCAAAAGGGTCGCTACATTTCCGAAATGTACTTATGGGCCCAAAACGGACACCGTTTGCATAAGTTACGCTCATTTCTTCGAAGGTCGAAAATCCAAGCGTTAAAAATATGCGAGTGGTCGTTCTTCAAAAAAAGGACGAAAACCCTAATACGTCATTTTGAAATCGTGAGCTGAACCCAAAACGGTTGCTACATTTCCGAAAAGTACTTATGGTCCCAAAACGGACACCGTCAGCAAAAGTAACGCTCAATTCTTCGAACGCCGTCAATCCAAATTTGCAGGTACTCGTTCTTCGAAAAGTGGTCAAAATCTATCATACGTCACGACGAAGTGGTGAGTTCAATCCAAAAGGGTCGTTACATTTTCGAAATGTACTTATGGTCCCAAAACGGACACCGTCTTCGAAAGTTATGCTCAATTCTTCGAACGCCGTCAATCCAAATATGCGGGTACTCGTTCTTTGAAAAATGGGCAAAATCTCTCATACGTCACGACGAAGTGGTGAGTTCAATCCAAAAGGGTCGATACATTTCCAAAAAGTACTTATGGGCCCAAAACGGACACCGTTTGCATAAGTTACGTTCATTTCTTCGAAGGTCGAAAATCCAAGCGTTAAAAATATGCAAGTGGTCATTCTTCAAAAAAAGGACGAAAACCCTAATACATCATTACAAAATCGTGAGCTAAACCCATAATGTTCGCTACATTTTCGAAAAGTACTTATGGTCCCGAATTCTTCGAACGCCATCAATTCAAACATGCAGCTGCACATTCTTCGAAAAATGGTTAAAATCCCCCATACGTCACCACAAAGTTGTGAGTTCAATCCAAAAGGGTCTCTACATTTCCGAAAAGTACTTATGGGCCCAAAACGGACACCGTTTGCATAAGTTACGCTGATTTCTTCGAAGGTCGAAAATCCAAGCGTTAAAAATATGCGAGTGGTCATTCTTCAAAAAAAGGGCAAAAACCCAATACGTCATTACGAAATCGTGAGCTAAACCCAAAACGGTCGCTATATTTCCAAAAAGCACTTATGGTCCCATAACGGACACCGTCTTCGAAAGTTATGCTCAATTCTTCGAACGCCATCAATCCAAATATGCAGCTGCACGTTCTTCAAAAAATGGTGAAAATCTCTCATACATCACGATGACGTTGTGAGTTCAATCCAAAAGGGTCGCTACATTTTCGAAAAGTACTTATGGGCCCAAAACGGACACCGTCAGCAAAAGTTATGCTCAATTCTTCGAACGCCGTCAATCCAAATATGCAGGTGCTCGTTATTCAAAAATGGTCAAAATCTATCATACGTCATGACGAAGTGGTGAGTTCAATCCAAAAGCGTCGCCACATTTCCGAAAAGTACTTATGGGCCCTAAACGGACACCGTTAGCATAAGTTACGCTCATTTCTTCGAAGGTCGAAAATCCAAGCGTTAAAAATATGCGAGTGGTCGTTCTTCAAAAAAAGGGCGAAAACCCTAATACGTCATTACAAAATCGTGAGCTAAACCCAAAACGGTCGCTACATTTTCTAAAAGTACTTATGGTCCCATAACGAACACCGCCTTCGAAAGTTATGCTCAATTCTTCGAACGCCATCAATCCAAATATGCAGGTGCTCGTTCTTCAAAAATGGAGAAAATCTCTCATACATCACGACGAAGTGGTGAGTTCAATCCAAAAGGGTCGCTACATTTCCGAAATGTACTTATGGGCCCAAAACAGACACCGTTTGCATAAGTTACGCTCATTTCTTCGAAGGTCGAAAATCCAAGCGTTAAAAATATGCGAGTGGTTGTTCTTCAAAAAAAGGACGAAAACCCTAATACGTCATTTTGAAATCGTGAGCTGAACCCAAAACGGTAACTACATTTTCGAAAAGTACTTATGGTCCCATAACGGACACCGTCTTCGAAAGTTATGCTCAATTCTTCGAACGCCATCAATCCAAATATGCAGCTGCACGTTCTTCAAAAAATGGTTAAAATCCCTCATACGTCACCACAAAGTTGTGAGTTCAATCCAAAAGGGTCGCTACATTTCCAAAAAGTACTTATGGGCCCAAAACGGACACTGTTTGCATAAGTTACGCTCATTTCTTTGAAGGTCGAAAATCCAAGCGTTAAAAATATGCGAGTGGTCATTCTTCCAAAAAAGGACGAAAACCCTAATACATCATTACAAAATCGTGAGCTAAACCCATAACGTTCGCTACATTTTCGAAAAGTACTTATGGTCCCATAACGGACACCGTCTTCGAAAGTTATGCTCGATTCTTCGAACGCCGTCAATCCAATTATGCAGGTGCTCGTTCTTCGAAAAATGGACAAAATCTCTAATACGTCACGACGAAGTGGTGAGTTCAATCCAAAAGGGTCGCTACATTTTCGAAATGTACTTATGGGCCCAAAACGGACACCGTTTGCATAAGTTACGCTCATTTCTTCGAAGGTCGAAAATCCGAGCGTTAAAAATATGCGATTGGTTGTTCTTCAAAAAAAGGACGAAAACCCTAATACGTCATTATGAAATAGTGAGCTAAACTCAAAATGGTCGCTACATTTTCGAAAAGTACTTATGGTCCCATAATGGACACCGTCTTCGAAAGTTATGCTCAATTCTTCGAACGCCATCAATCCAAATATGAAGCTGCACGTTCTTCAAAAAATGGTCAAAATCCCTCATACGTCACGATGAAGTCGTGAGTTCAATGCAAAAGGGTGGCTACATTTCCGAAAAGTACTTATGGGCCCAAAACGGACTCCGTTTGCATAAGTTACGCTCATTTCTTCGAAGGTCGAAAATCCAAGCATTAAAAATATGCGAGGGGTCGTCATTTAAAAAAAGGACGAAAACCCTAATACGTCATTACGAAATCGTGAGCTAAACCCAAAACGGTCGCTACATTTTCGAAAAGTACTTATGGTCCCATAACGGACACCGTCATCGAAAGTTATGCTCGATTCTTCGAACGCCATCAATCCAAATATGCAGCTGCACGATCTTCAAAAAATGGTCAAAATCTCTCATACGTCACGACGAAGTTGTGAGTTCAATCCAAAAGGGTCGCTACATTTTCGAAAAGTATTATGGGCCCAAAACGGACACCGTTTGCATAAGTTACGCTCATTTCTTCGAAGGTCGAAAATCCAAGCGTTAAAAATATGCGATTGGTCGTTCTTCAAAAAAAGGACGAAAACCCTAATACGTCATTATGAAATAGTGAGCTAAACTCAAAACGGTCGCTACATTTTCGAAAAGTACTTATGGTCCCATAACGGACACCGTCTTCGAAAGTAACGCTCAATTCTTCGAACGCCGTCAATCCAAATTTGCAGGTACTCGTTCTTCAAAAAATGGTCAAAATCCCTCATACGTCACGACGAAGTGGTGAGTTCAATCCAAAAGGGTCGCTACATTTTCAAAATGTACTTATGGTCCCAAAACGGACACCGTCTTCGAAAGTTATGCTCAATACTTTGAACGCCGTCAATCCAAATATGCAGGTGCTCGTTCTTCGAAAAATGGGCAAAATCTCTCATACGTCACGACGAAGTGGTGAGTTCAATCCAAAAGGATCGATACATTTCCAAAAAGTACTTATGGGCCCAAAACGGACACCGTTTGCATAAGTTACGCTCATTTCTTCGAAGGTCGAAAATCCAAGCGTTGAAAATATGCGAGTGGTCATTCTTCAAAAAAAGGACAAAAACCCTTATACGTCATTACGAAATCGTGAGCTGAACCCAAAATGGTCGCTACATTTTCGAAAAGTACTTATGGTCCCAAAACGGACACCGTCAGCAAAAGTAATGCTCACTTCTTCGAACGCCGTCAATCCGAATATGCAGGTACTCGTTCTTCGAAAAATGGTCAAAATCTATCATACGTCACGACGAAGTGGTGAGTTCAATCCAAAAGGGTCGCTACATTTACGAAATGTACTTATGGGCCCAAAACGGACACCACTTGCATAAGTTACGCTCATTTCTTCGAAGGTCGAAAATCCAAGCGTTAAAAATATGCGAGTGGTCGTTCTTCAAAAAAAAGGACGAAAACCCTAATACGTCATTACAAAATGGTAAGCTAAACCCAAAACGGTCGCTACATTTCCGAAAAGTACTTTTGGTCCCAAAACGGACACCGTCTGCAAAAGTGATGCTCAATTCTTCGAACGCCATCAATCCAAATATGCAGCTGCACGTTCTTCAAAAAATGGTCAAAATCCCTTAGACGTCACGACGAAGTCGTGAGTTCAATCCAAAAGGGTCGCTACATTTCCGAAAAGTACTTATGGGCCCAAAACGGACTCCGTTTGCATAAGTTACGCTCATTTCTTCGAAGGTCGAAAATCCAAGCATTAAAAATATGCGAGGGGTCGTTCTTTAAAAAAAGGACGAAAACCCTGATACGTCATTGTGAAATCGTGAGCTAAACCCAAAACGGTCGCTACATTTCCGAAAAGTAGTTATGGTCCCATAACGGACACCGCCTTCGAAAGTTATGCTCGATTCTTCGAACGCCATCAATCCAAATATGCAGCTGCACGATCTTCAAAAAATGGTCAAAATCCCTCATACGTCCCCTTCGAACGCCATCAATCCCTAAACTCAAAACGGTCGCTACATTTCCGAAAAGTAGTTATGGTCCCATAACGGACACCGTCTTCGAAAGTTATGCTCGATTCTTCGAACGCCATCAATCCCTAAACTCAAAACGGTCGCTACATTTCCGAAAAGTAGTTATGGTCCCATAACGGACACCGTCTTCGAAAGTTATGCTCGATTCTTCGAACGCCATCAATCCCTAAACTCAAAACGGTCGCTACATTTCCGAAAAGTAGTTATGGTCCCATAACGGACACCGTCTTCGAAAGTTATGCTCGATTCTTCGAACGCCATCAATCCCTAAACTCAAAACGGTCGCTACATTTCCGAAAAGTAGTTATGGTCCCATAACGGACACCGTCTTCGAAAGTTATGCTCGATTCTTCGAACGCCATCAATCCCTAAACTCAAAACGGTCGCTACATTTCCGAAAAGTAGTTATGGTCCCATAACGGACACCGTCTTCGAAAGTTATGCTCGATTCTTCGAACGCCATCAATCCCTAAACTCAAAACGGTCGCTACATTTCCGAAAAGTAGTTATGGTCCCATAACGGACACCGTCTTCGAAAGTTATGCTCGATTCTTCGAACGCCATCAATCCCTAAACTCAAAACGGTCGCTACATTTCCGAAAAGTAGTTATGGTCCCATAACGGACACCGTCTTCGAAAGTTATGCTCGATTCTTCGAACGCCATCAATCCCTAAACTCAAAACGGTCGCTACATTTCCGAAAAGTAGTTATGGTCCCATAACGGACACCGTCTTCGAAAGTTATGCTCGATTCTTCGAACGCCATCAATCCCTAAACTCAAAACGGTCGCTACATTTCCGAAAAGTAGTTATGGTCCCATAACGGACACCGTCTTCGAAAGTTATGCTCGATTCTTCGAACGCCATCAATCCCTAAACTCAAAACGGTCGCTACATTTCCGAAAAGTAGTTATGGTCCCATAACGGACACCGTCTTCGAAAGTTATGCTCGATTCTTCGAACGCCATCAATCCCTAAACTCAAAACGGTCGCTACATTTCCGAAAAGTACTTATGGGCCCAAAACGGACACCGTGTGCAAAAGTTACGCTCAATTCTTCGAACGAAGTTACGCTCATTTCTTCGAAGGTCGAAAATCCAAGCGTTAAAAATATGCGATTGGTCGTTCTTCAAAAAAAGGATGAAATCCATAATACGTCATTATGAAATAGTGAGCTAAACTCAAAACGGTCGCTACATTTCCGAAAAGTACTAATGGTCCCATAACGGACACCGTCTTCGAAAGTTATGCTCAATTCTTCGAACTCCATCAATCTAAATATGCAGCTGCACGTTCTTCAAAAAATGGTCAAAATCCCTCATATTTCACGACGAGGTAGTGAGTTCAATCCAAAAGGGTCGCTACATTTCCGAAAAGTACTTATGGTCCCAAAACGGACACCGTCTTCGAAAGTTATGCTCAATTCTTCGAACGCCGTCAATCCAATTATGCAGCTGCACGTTCTTCAAAAAATGGTCAAAATCCCTCATATTTCACGACGAGGTAGTGAGTTCAATCCAAAAGGGTCGCTACATTTCCGAAAAGTACTTATGGTCCCAAAACGGACACCGTCTTCGAAAGTTATGCTCGATTCTTCGAACGCCATCAATCCAAATATGCAGCTGCACGTTCTTCAAAAAATGGTCAAAATCCCTCGTTCGTCACGACGAAGTGGTGAGTTCAATCCAAAAAGGGTCGCTACATTTCCGAATAGTTTTTATGGGCCCAAAACGGACACCGTTTGCATAAGTTACGCTCATTTCTTCGAAGGTCGAAAATCCAAGCGTTAAAAATATGCGAGGGGTCGTTCTTCAAAAAAAGGACGAAAACCCTAATACGTCATTTTGAAATTGTGAGCTGAACCCAAAATGGTCGCTACATTTCCGAAAAGTACTTATGGTCCCAAAACGGACACCGTCAGCAAAAGTAACGCTCAATTCTTCGAACGCCGTCAATCCAAATTTGCAGGTACTCGTTCTTCGAAAAATGCTCAAAATCTATCATACGTCACGACGAAGTGGTGAGTTCAATCCAACAGGGTCGCTACATTTTCGAAATGTACTTATGGTCCCAAAACGGACACCGTCTTCGAAAGTTATGCTCGATTCTTCGAACGCCATCAATCCAAATATGCAGCTGCACGATCTTCAAAAAATGGTCAAAATCCCTCATACGTCACGATGAGGTAGTGACTTCAATCCAAAAGGGTCGCTACATTTCCGAAAAGTACTTATGGACCCAAAACGGACACCGTTTGCATAAGTTACGCTCATTTCTTCGAAGGTCGAAAATCCGAGCGTTAAAAATATGCGATTGGTCGTTCTTCAAAAAAAGGACGAAAACCCTAATACGTCATTATGAAATAGTGAGCTAAATTCAAAACGGTCGCTACATTTTCGAAAAGTACTTATGGTCCCATAACGGACACCATCTTCGAAAGTTATGCTCAATTCTTCGAACGCCATCAATCCAAATATTCAGCCGTACGTTCTTCAAAAAATAGTCAAAATCCCTCATACGTCCCGACGAAGTTGTGAGCTCAATCCAAAAGGGTCGCTACATTTCGGAAAAGTACTTATGGGCCCAAAACGGACACCGTTTGCATAAGTTACGCACATTTCTTCGAAGGTCGAAAATCCAAGCGTTAAAAATATGCGATTGGTCGTTCTTCAAAAGAAGGACGAAAACCCTAATACGTCATTATGAAATAGTGAGCTAAACTCAAAACGGTCGCTACATTTTCGAAAAGTACTTATGGTCCCATAACGGACACCATCTTCGAAAGTTATGCTCAATTCTTCGAACTCCATCAATCTAAATATGCAGCTGCACGTTCTTCAAAAAATGGTCAAAATCCCTCATACGTCACGACGAAGTGGTGAGTTCAATCCAAAAGGGTCGCTACATTTCCGAAAAGTACTTATGGGCCCAAAACGGACACCGTTTGCATAAGTTACGCTCATTTCTTCGAAGGTCAAAAATCCAAGCGTTAAAAATATGCGATTGGTCGTTCTTCAAAAAAAGGACGAAAACCATAATAAGTCATTACGAAATCGTGAGCTAAACCCAAAACGGTCGCTACATTTTCGAAAAGTATTTATGGTCCCATAACGGACACCGTCTTCGAAAGTTATGCTCGATTCTTCGAACGCCATCTATCCAAATATGCAGCTGCACGTTCTTCAAAAAATGGTCAAAATCCCTCGTTCGTCACGACGAAGTGGTGAGTTCAATCCAAAAGGGTCGCTACATTTCCGAATAGTACTTATGGGCCCAAAACGGACACCGTTTGCATAAGTTACGCTCATTTCTTCGAAGGTCGAAAATCCAAGCGTTAAAGATATGCGAGGGGTCGTTCTTCAAAAAAAGGATGAAAACCCTAATACGTCATTTTGAAATCATGAGCTGAACCCAAAACGGTCGCTACATTTCCGAAAAGTACTTATGGTCCCAAAACGGACACCGTCAGCAAAAGTAACGCTCAATTCTTCGAACGCCGTCAATCCAAATTTGTAGGTACTCGTTCTTCGAAAAATGGTCAAAATCTATCATACGTCACGACGAAGTGGTGAGTTCAATCCAAAAGGGTCGCTACATTTTCGAAATGTACTTATGGTCCCAAAACGGACACCGTCTTCGAAAGTTATTCTCAATACTTTGAACGCTGTCAATCCAAATATGCAGGTGCTCGTTCTTCAAAAAATGGGCAAAATCTCTCATACGTCTCGACGAAGTGGTGAGTTCAATCCAAAAGGATCGATACATTTCCAAAAAGTACTTATGGGCCCAAAACGGACACCGTTTGGATAAGTTACGCTCATTTCTTCGAAGGTCGAAAATCCAAGCGTTAAAAATATGCGAGTGGTCATTCTTCAAAAAAAGGACGAAAACCCTAATACATCATTACAAAATCGTGAGCTAAACCCATAATGTTCGCTACATTTTCGAAAAGTACTTATGGTCCCATAACGGACACCGTCTTCGAAAGTTATGCTCAATTCTTCGAACGCCACCAATTCAAACATGCAGCTGCACGATCTTCGAAAAATGGTTAAAATCCCTCATACGTCACCACAAAGTTGTGAGTTCAATCCAAAAGGGTCGCTACATTTCCGAAAAGTAATTATGGGCCCAAAACGGACACCGTTTGCATAAGTTACGCTGATTTCTTCGAAGGTCGAAAATCCAAGCGTTAAAAATATGCGAGTGGTCATTCTTCAAAAAAGGACAAAAACCCAATACGTCATTACGAAATCGTGAGCTAAACCCAAAACGGTCGCTATATTTCCGAAAAGTACTTATGGTCCCATAACGGACACCGTCTTCGAAAGTTATACTCAATTCTTCGAACGCCATCAATCCAAATATGCAGCTGCACGTTCTTCAAAAAATGGTCAAAATCTCTCATACATAACGATGAAGTTGTGAGTTCAATCGAAAAGGGTCGCAACATTTCCGAAAAGTACTTATGGGCCCAAAACGGACACCGTCAGCAAAAGTTATGCTCAATTCTTCGAACGCCGTCAATCCAAATATGCAGGTGCTCGTTATTCAAAAATGGTTAAAATCTATCATACGTCATGACAAAGTGGTGAGTTCAATCCAAAAGCGTCGCCACATTTCCGAAAAGTACTTATGGGCCCAAAACGGACACCGTTTGCATAAATTACGCTCATTTCTTCGAAGGTCGAAAATCCAAGCGTTAAAAATATGCGAGTGGTCGTTCTTCAAAAAAAGGACGAAAACCCTAATACGTCATTACAAAATTGTGAGCTAAGCCCAAAACGGTCGCTACATTTTCTAAAAGTACTTATGGCCCCATAACGGACACCGTCTTCGAAAGTTATGCTCAATTCTTCGAACGCCATCAATCCAAATATGCAGCTGCACGTTCTTCAAAAAATGGTCAAAATCCCACATACGTCACGACGAAGTCGTGAGTTCAATCCAAAAGGGTCGCTACATTTTCGAAAAGTACTTATGGGCCCAAAACGGACTCCGTTTGCATAAGTTACGCTCATTTCTTCGAAGGTCGAAAATCCAAGCGTTAAAAATATGCGATTGGTCGTTCTTCAAAAAAAAGGACGAAAACCCTAATACGTCATTACAAAATCATATGCTAAACCCAAAACGGTCGCTACATTTTCGAAAAGTACTTTTGGTCCCAAAACGGACACCGTCTGCAAAAGTTATGCTCAATTCTTCGAACGTCGTCAATCCTATTATGCAGGTGCTCGTTCTTCGAAAAATGGACAAAATCTCTCATACGTCACGACGAAGTGGTGAGTTCAATCCAAAAGGGTCACTACATTTCCGAAATGTACTTATGGGCCCAAAACGGACACCGTTTGCATAAGTTACGCTCATTTCTTCGAAGGTCGAAAATCCGAGTGTTAAAAATATGCGACTGGTTGTTCATCAAAAAAAGGACGAAAACCCTAATACGTCATTATGAAATAGTGAGCTAAACTCAAAACGGTCGCTACATTTTCGAAAAGTACTTATGGTCCCAAAACGGACACCGTCTGCGAAAGTTATGCTCAATTCTTCGAACGCCGTCAATCCAAATATGCAGGTGGTCCCAAAACGGACACCGTCTGCGAAAGTTATGCTCAATTCTTCGAACGCCGTCAATCCAAATATGCAGGTGGTCCCAAAACGGACACCGTCTGCGAAAGTTATGCTCAATTCTTCGAACGCCGTCAATCCAAATATGCAGGTGGTCCCAAAACGGACACCGTCTGCGAAAGTTATGCTCAATTCTTCGAACGCCGTCAATCCAAATATGCAGGTGGTCCCAAAACGGACACCGTCTGCGAAAGTTATGCTCAATTCTTCGAACGCCGTCAATCCAAATATGCAGGTGGTCCCAAAACGGACACCGTCAGCAAAAGTAACGCTCAATTCTTCGAACGCCGTCAATCCAAATTTGCAGGTACTCGTTCTTCGAAAAATGGTCAAAATCTATCATACGTCACGATGAAGTGGTGAGTTCAATCCAAAAGGGTCGCTACATTTTCGAAATGTACTTATGGTCCCAAAACGGACACCATCTTCGAAAGTTATTCTCAATACTTTGAACGCCGTCAATCCAAATATGCAGGTGCCCGTTCTTCGAAAAATGGGCAAAATCTCTCATACGTCACGTCGAAGTGGTGAGTTCAATCCAAAAGGATCGATACATTTCCAAAAAGTACTTATGGGCCCAAAACGGACACCGTTTGGATAAGTTACGCTCATTTCTTCGAAGGTCGAAAATCCAAGCGTTAAAAATATGCGAGTGGTCATTCTTCAAAAAAAGGACGAAAACCCTAATACATCATTACAAAATCGTGAGCTAAACCCATAATGTTCGCTACATTTCCGAAAAGTACTTATGGTCCCATAACGGACACCGTCTTCGAAAGTTATGCTCAATTCTTCGAACGCCGTCAATCCAAATATGCAGGTGCTCGTTATTCAAAAATGGTCAAAATCTATCATACGTCATGACGAAGTGGTGAGTTCAATCCAAAAGCGTCGCCACATTTCCGAAAAGTACTTATGGGCCCAAAACGGACACCGTCAGCAAAAGTTATGCTCAATTCTTCGAACGCCGTCAATCCAAATATGCAGGTGCTCGTTATTCAAAAATGGTCAAAATCTATCATACGTCATGACGAAGTGGTGAGTTCAATCCAAAAGCGTCGCCACATTTCCGAAAAGTACTTATGGGCCTAAAACGGACACCGTTTGCATAAGTTACGCTCATTTCTTCGAAGGTCGAAAATCCAAGCGTTAAAAATATGCGAGTGGTCGTTCTTCAAAAAAAAGACGAAAACCCTAATACATCATTACAAAATCATGAGCTAAGCCCAAAACGGTCGCTACATTTTCTAAAAGTACTTATGGTCCCATAACGGACACCGTCTTCGAAAGTTGTGCTCAATTCTTCGAACGCCATCAATCCAAATATGCAGGTGCTCGTTCTACGAAAAATGGACAAAATCTCTCATACGTCACGACGAAGTGGTGAGTTCAATCCAAAAGGGTCGCTACATTTCCGAAATGTACTTATGGGCCCAAAACGGACACCGTTTGCATAAGTTACGCTCATTTCTTCGAAGGTCGAAAATCCAAGCGTTAAAAATATGCGAGTGGTCGTTCTTCAAAAAAAGGACGAAAACCCTAATACGTCATTTTGAAATCGGGAGCTGAACCCAAAACGGTAACTACATTTTCGAAAAGTACTTATGGTCCCATAACGGACACCGTCTTTGAAACTTACGCTCAATTCTTCGAACGCCATCAATTCAAAAACGCAGCTGCACGTTCTTCGAAAAATGGGTAAAATCCCTCATACGTCACCACAAGGTTGTGAGTTCAATCCAAAAGGGTCGCTACATTTCCGAAAAGTACTTATGGGCCCAAAACGGACACCGTTTGCATAAGTTACGCTGATTTCTTCGAAGGTCGAAAATCCAAGCGTTAAAAATATGCGAGTGGTCATTCTTCAAAAAAAGGACAAAAACCCAATACGTCATTACGAAATCGTGAGCTAAACCCAAAACGGTCGCTACATTTCCGAAAAGTACTTATGGTCCCATAACGGACACCGTCTTCGAAAGTTATGCTCAATTTTTCGAACGCCATCAATCCAAATATGCAGCCGCACGTTCTTCAAAAAATGTTCAAAATCCCTCATACATCACGACGAAGTTGTGAGTTCAATCCAAAAGGGTCTCTACATTTCCGAAAAGTACTTATGGGCCCAAAACGGACACTGTTTGCATAACTTACGCTCATTTCTTCGAAGGTCAAAAATCCAAGCGTTAAAAATATGCGGGTGGTCGTTCTTAAAAAAAAGGACGAAAACCCTAATACGTCATTAAGAAATCGTGAGCTAAACTCAAAATGGTCGCTACATTTTCGAAAAGTACTTATGGTCCCATAACGGACACCGTCTTCGAAAGTTATGCTCAATTCTTCGAACGCCATCAATCCAAATATGCAGCTGCACATTCTTCAAAATGCGGCCAAAATCCCTCATACGTCACGATGAAGTGGTGAGTTCTATCCAAAAGGGTCGCTACATTTTCGAAAAGTACTTATGGGCCCAAAACGGACTCCGTTTGCATAAGTTACGCTCATTTCTTCGAAGGTCGAAAATCCCAGCGTTAAAAATATGCGAGGGGTCGTTCTTTAAAAAAAGGACGAAAACCCTAATACGTCATTACGAAATCGTGAGCTAAACCCAAAACGGTCGCTACATTTTCAAAAAGTACTTATGGTCCCATAACGGACACCGTCTTCGAAAGTTATGCTCAATTCTTCGAACGCCATCAATCCAAATATGCGGCTGCACGATCTTCAAAAAATGGTCAAAATCCCTCATACGTCACGAAGAAGTTGTAAGTTCAATCCAAAAGGGTCGCCACATTTCCGAAAAGTACTTTTGGGCCCAAAACGGACACCGTTTGCATAAGTTACGCTCATTTCTTCGAAGGTCGAAAATCCAAGCGTTGAAAATATACGAGTGGTTATTCTTCAAAAAAAGGACAAAAACCCTAATACGTCATTACGAAATCGTGAGCTGAACCCAAAATGGTCGCTACATTTTCGAAAAGTACTTATGGTCCCAAAACGGACACCGTAAGCAAAAGTAATGCTCAATTCTTCGAACGCCGTCAATCCAAATATGCAGGTACTCGTTTTTCGAAAAATGGTCAAAATCTATCATACGTCACGACGAAGTGGTGAGTTCAATCCAAAAGGGTCGCTACATTTTTGAAAAGTACTTATGGGCCCAAAACGGACACCACTTGCATAAGTTACGCTCATTTCTTCGAAGGTCGAAAATCCAAGCGTTAAAAATATGCGAGTGGTCGTTCTTCAAAAAAAAGGACGAAAACCCTAATACGTCATTACAAAAACGTAAGCTAAACCCAAAACGGTCGCTACATTTCCGAAAAGTACTTTTGGTCCCAAAACGGACACCGTTTGCATAAGTTACGCTCATTTAAAGGGTCGCTACATTTCCGAAAAGTACTTATGGTCCCAAAATGGACACCGTCTGCGAAAGTTATGCTCAATTCTTCGAACGCCGTCAATCCAATTATGCTGGTGCTCGTTCTTCGAAAAATGGACAAAATCTCTCATACGTCACGACGAAGTCGTGAGTTCAATCCAAAAGGGGCGCTACATTTCCGAAAAGTACTTATGGTCCCAAAATGGACACCGTCTGCGAAAGTTATGCTCAATTCTTCGAACGCCGTCAATCCAATTATGCTGGTGCTCGTTCTTCGAAAAATGGACAAAATCTCTCATACGTCACGACGAAGTCGTGAGTTCAATCCAAAAGGGGCGCTACATTTCCGAAAAGTACTTATGGTCCCAAAATGGACACCGTCTGCGAAAGTTATGCTCAATTCTTCGAACGCCGTCAATCCAATTATGCTGGTGCTCGTTCTTCGAAAAATGGACAAAATCTCTCATACGTCACGACGAAGTCGTGAGTTCAATCCAAAAGGGGCGCTACATTTCCGAAAAGTACTTATGGTCCCAAAATGGACACCGTCTGCGAAAGTTATGCTCAATTCTTCGAACGCCGTCAATCCAATTATGCTGGTGCTCGTTCTTCGAAAAATGGACAAAATCTCTCATACGTCACGACGAAGTCGTGAGTTCAATCCAAAAGGGGCGCTACATTTCCGAAAAGTACTTATGGTCCCAAAATGGACACCGTCTGCGAAAGTTATGCTCAATTCTTCGAACGCCGTCAATCCAATTATGCTGGTGCTCGTTCTTCGAAAAATGGACAAAATCTCTCATACGTCACGACGAAGTCGTGAGTTCAATCCAAAAGGGGCGCTACATTTCCGAAAAGTACTTATGGTCCCATAACGGACACCGTCTTCGAAAGTTATGCTCGATTCTTCGAACGCCATCAATCCAAATATGCAGCCGCACGTTCTTCAAAAAAGGTCAAAATCCCTCATACGTCCCGACGAAGTTGTGAGTTCAATCCATAAGGGTCGCTACATTTCCGTAAAGTACTTATGGGCCCAAAACGGACACCGTTTGCATAAGTTACGCTCATTTCTTCGAAGGTCGAAAATCCAAGCGTTAAAAATATGCGATTGCTCGTTCTTCAAAAAAAGGACGAAAACACTAATACGTCATTATGAAATAGTGAGCTAAACTCAAAACGGTCGCTACATTTCCGAAAAGTACTTCTGGTCCCATAACGGACACCGTCTTCGAAAGTTATGCTCAATTCTTCGAACTCCATCAATCTAAATATGCAGCTGGACGTTCTTCAAAAAATGGTCAAAATCCCTCACACGTCACGATGAAGTTTTGAGTTCAATCCAAAAGGGTCGCTACATTTCCGAAAAGTACTTATGGGCCCAAAACGGATACCTTTTGCATAAGTTACGCTCATTTCTTCGAAGGTCAAAAATCTAAGCGTTAAAAATATGCGAGTGGTCGTTCTTCAAAAAAAGGACGAAAACCATAATACGTCATTACGAAATCATGAGCTAAACCCAAAACGGTCGCTACATTTTCGAAAAGTATTTATGGTCCCATAACGGACACCGTCTTCGAAAGTTATGCTCGATTCTTCGAACGCCGTCAATCCAAATATGCAGCTGCACGTTCTTCAAAAAATGGTCAAAATCCCTCATACGTCACGACGAAGTGGTGAGTTCAATCCAAAAGGGTCGCTACATTTTCGAAAAGTACTTATGGGCCCAAAACGGACACCGTTTGCATAAGTTACGCTCATTTGTTCGGAAGTCGAAAATCCAAGCGTTAAAAATATGCGAGGGGTCGTTCTTCAAAAAAAGGACGAAAACCCTAATACGTCATTTTCAAATCATGAGCTGAACCCAAAACGGTCGCTACATTTCCGAAAAGTACTTATGGTCCCAAAACGGACACCGTCAGCAAAAGTAACGCTCAATTCTTCGAACGCCGTCAATCCAAATTTGCAGGTACTCGTTCTTCGAAAAATGGTCAAAATCTATTATACGTCACGACGAAGTGGTGAGTTCAATCTAAAAGGGTCGCTACATTTTCGAAATGTACTTATTGTCCCAAAACGGACACCATCTTCGAAAGTTATTCTCAATACTTTGAACGCCGTCAATCCAAATATGCAGGTGCTCGTTCTTCAAAAAATGGGTAAAATCTCTCATACGTCACGACGAAGTGGTGAGTTCAATCCAAAGGGATCGATACATTTCCCAAAAGTACTTATGGGCCCAAAACGGACACCGTTTGGATAAGTTACGCTCATTTCCTCGAAGGTCGAAAATCCAAGCGTTAAAAATATGCGAGTGGTCATTCTTCAAAAAAAGGACGAAAACCCTAATACATCATTACAAAATCGTGAGCTAAACCCATAATGTTCAATACATTTTCGAAAAGTACTTATGGTCCCATAACGGACACCGTCTTCGAAAGTTATGCTCAATTCTTCGAACGCCACCAATTCGAACATGCAGCTGCACGTTCTTTGAAAAATGGTTAAAATCCCTCATACGTCACCACAAAGTTGTGAGTTCAATCCAAAAGGGTCGCTACATTTCCGAAAAGTACTTATGGGCCCAAAACGGACACCGTTTGCATAAGTTACGCTGATTTCTTCGAAGGTCGAAAATCCAAGCGTTAAAAATATGCGAGTGGTCATTCTTCAAAAAAGGACAAAAACCCAATACGTCATTACGAAATCGTGAGCTAAACCCAAAACGGTCGCTATATTTCCGAAAAGTACTTATGGTCCCATAACGGACACCGTCTTCGAAAGTTATGCTCAATTCTTCGAACGCCATCAATCCAAATATGCAGCTGCACGTTCTTCAAAATATGGTCAAAATCTCTCATACATCACAATGAAGTTGTGAGTTCAATCCAAAAGGGTCGCAACATTTCCGAAAAGTACTTATGGGCCCAAAACGGACACCGTCAGCAAAAGTTATGCTCAATTCTTCGAACGCCGTCAATCCAAATATTCAGGTGCTCGTTATTCAAAAATGGTCAAAATCTATCATACGTCATGAAGAAGTGGTGAGTTCAATCCAAAAGCGTCGCCACATTTCCGAAAAGTACTTATGGGCCCAAAACGTACACCGTTTGCATAAGTTACGCTCATTTCTTCGAAGGTCGAAAATCCAAGTGTTAAAAATATGCGAGTGGTCGTTCTTCAAAAAAAGGACGAAAACCCTAATACGTCATTACAAAATCGTGAGCTAAACCCAAAACGGTCGCTACATTTTCTAAAAGTACTTATGGTCCCATAACGGACACCGTCTTCGAAAGTTATGCTCAATTCTTCGAACGCCATCAATCCAAATATGCAGGTGCTCGTTCTTCGAAAAATGGACAAAATCTCTCATACGTCACGACGAAGTGGTGAGTTCAATCCAAAAGGGTCGCTACATTTCCGAAATGTACTTATGGGCCCAAAACGGACACCGTTTGCATAAGTTACGCTCATTTTTTCGAAGGTCGAAAATCCAAGCGTTAAAAATATGCGAGTGGTCGTTCTTCAAAAAAAGTACGAAAACCCTAATACGTCATTTTGAAATCGTGAGCTGAACCCAAAACGGTAACTACATTTTCGAAAAGTACTTATGGTCCCATAACGGACACCGTCTTAGAAACTTACGCTCAATTCTTCGAACGCCATCAATTCAAACATGCAGCTGCACGTTCTTCGAAAAATGGTTAAAATCCCTCATACGTCACCACAAGGTTGTGAGTTCAATCCAAAAGGGTCGCTACATTTTCGAAAAGTACTTATGGGCCCAAAACGGACACCGTTTGCATAAGTTACGGTCATTTCTTCGAAGGTCGAAAATCCAAGCGTTAAAAATATGCGAGTGGTCATTCTTCAAAAAAAGGACAAAAACCCAATACGTCATTCCGAAATCATAAGCTAAACCCAAAACGGTCGCTACATTTCCGAAAAGTACTTATGGTCCAATAACGGACACCGTCTTCGAAAGTTATGCTCAAATCTTCGAACGCCATCAATCCAAATATGCAGCTGCACGTTCTTCAAAAAATGGTCAAAATCCCTCATACATCACGACGAAGTTGTGAGTTCAATCCAAAAGGGTCTCTACATTTCCGAAAAGTACTTATGGGCCCAAAACGGACACTGTTTGCATAACTTACGCTCATTTCTTCGAAGGTAGAAAATCCAAGCGTTAAAAATATGCGGGTGGTCGTTCTTAAAAAAAAGGACGAAAACCCTAATACGTCATTAAGAAATCGTGATCTAAACTCAAAATGGTCGCTACATTTCCGAAAAGTACTTATGGTCCCATAACGGACACCGTCTTAGAAAGTTATGCTCAATTCTTCGAACGCCATCAATCCAAATATGCAGTTGCACATTCTTCAAAATGCGGCCAAAATCCCTCATACGTCACGACGAAGTGGTGAGTTCTATCCAAAAGGGTCGCTACATTTCCGAAAAGTACTTATGGGCCCAAAACGGACTCCGTTTGCATAAGTTACGCTCATTTCTTCGAAGGTCGAGAATCCCAGCGTTAAAAATATGCGAGCGGTCGTTCTTTAAAAAAAGGACGAAAACCCTAATACGTCATTACGAAATTGTGAGCTAAACCCAAAACGGTCGCTACATTTTCGAAAAGTACTTATGGTCCCATAACGGACACCGTCTTCGAAAGTTATGCTCAATTCTTCGAACGCCATCAATCCAAATATGCAGTTGCACATTCTTCAAAATGCGGCCAAAATCCCTCATACGTCACGACGAAGTGGTGAGTTCTATCCAAAAGGGTCGCTACATTTCCGAAAAGTACTTATGGGCCCAAAACGGACTCCGTTTGCATAAGTTACGCTCATTTCTTCGAAGGTCGAGAATCCCAGCGTTAAAAATATGCGAGCGGTCGTTCTTTAAAAAAAGGACGAAAACCCTAATACGTCATTACGAAATTGTGAGCTAAACCCAAAACGGTCGCTACATTTTCGAAAAGTACTTATGGTCCCATAACGGACACCGTCTTCGAAAGTTATGCTCGATTCTTCGAACGCCATCAATCCAAATATGCGGCTGCACGATCTTCAAAAAATGGTCAAAATCCCTCATACGTCACGAAGAAGTTGTAAGTTCAATCCAAAAGGATCGCTACATTTTCGAAAAGTACTTATTGGCCCAAAACGGACACCGTTTGCATAAGTTACGCTCATTTCTTCGAAGGTCGAAAATCGAAGCGTTGAAAATATGCGAGTGGTCGTTCTTCAAAAAAAGGACAAAAACCCTAATACGTCATTACGAAATCGTGAGCTGAACCCAAAATGGTCGCTACATTTTCGAAACGTACTTATGGTCCCAAAACGGACACCGTCAGCAAAAGTAATTCTCTATTCTTCGAACGCCGTCAATCCAAATATGCAGGTACTCGTTTTTCGAAAAACGGTCAAAATCTATCATATGTCACGACGAAGTGGTGAGTTCAATCCAAAAGGGTCGTTACATTTTTGAAAAGTACTTATGGGCCCAAAACGGACACCACTTGCATAAGTTACGCTCATTTCTTCGAAGGTCGAAAATCCAAGCGTTAAAAATATGCGAGTGATCGTTCTTCAAAAAAAAGGACGAAAACCCTAATACGTCATTACAAAATCGTAAGCTAAACCCAAAACGGTCGCTACATTTCCGAAAAGTACTTTTGGTCCCAAAACGGACACCGTCTGCAAAAGTTATGCTCAATTCTTCGAACGCCGTCAATCCAATTATGCAGGTGCTCGTTCTTCGAAAAATGGACAAAATCTCTCATACGTCACGACGAAGTGGTGAGTTCAATCCAAAAGGGTCGTTACATTTTTGAAAAGTACTTATGGGCCCAAAACGGACACCGTTTGCATAAGTTACGCTCATTTCTTCGAAGGTCGAAAATCCGAGCGTTAAAAATATGCGACTGGTAAAAATGGTCAAAATCCCTCATACATCACGACGAAGTTGTAAGTTCAATCCAAAAGGATCGCTACATTTCCGAAAAGTACTTATGGGCCCAAAACGGACACCGTTTGCATAAGTTACGCTCATTTCTTCGAAGGTCGAAAATCGAAGCGTTGAAAATATGAGAGTGGTCGTTCTTCAAAAAAAGGACAAAAACCCTAATACGTCATTACGAAATCGTGAGCTGAACCCAAAATGGTCGCTACATTTTCGAAAAGTACTTATGGTCCCAAAACGGACACCGTCAGCAAAAGTAATGCTCAATTCTTCGAACGCCGTCAATCCAAATATGCAGGTACTCGTTTTTCGAAAAATGGTCAAAATCTATCATACGTCACGACGAAGTGGTGATTTCAATCCAAAAGGGTCGCTACATTTTCGAAAAGTACTTATGGGCCCAAAACGGACACCACTTGCATAAGTTACGCTCATTTCTTCGAAGGTCGAAAATCCAAGCGTCAAAAATATGCGAGTGGTCGTTCTTCAAAAAAAAGGACGAAAACCCTAATACGTCATTACAAAATCGTAAGCTAATCCCAAAACGGTCGCTACATTTCCGAAATGTACTTTTGGTCCCAAAACGGACACCGTCTGCAAAAGTTATGCTCTATTCTTCGAACGCCGTCAATCCAATTATGCAGGTGCTCGTTCTTCGAAAAATGGACAAAATCTCTCATACGTCACGACAAAGTGGTGAGTTCAATCCAAAAG
Source organism: Olea europaea var. sylvestris (assembly GCF_002742605.1). Lineage (NCBI taxonomy): Eukaryota > Viridiplantae > Streptophyta > Magnoliopsida > Lamiales > Oleaceae > Olea > Olea europaea. The sequence continues at coordinate 246,643 of NW_019268099.1, forward strand.
GGTCGCTACATTTCCGAAATGTACTTATGGGCCCAAAACGGACACCGTTTGCATAAGTTACGCTCATTTCTTCGAAGGTCGAAAATTCGAGCGTTAAAAATATGCGACTGGTTGTTCTTCAAAAAAAGGACGAAAATCCTAATACGTCATTATGAAATAGTGAGCTAAACTCAAAACGGTCGCTACATTTTCGAAAAGTACTTATGGTCCCATAACGGACACCGTCTTCGAAAGTTATGCTCAATTCTTCGAACGCCATCAATCCAAATATGCAGCTGCACGTTCTTCAAAAAATGGTAAGAATCCCTCATACGTCACGACGAAGTCGTGAGTTCAATCCAAAAGGGTCGCTACATTTCCGAAAAGTACTTATGGGCCCAAAACGGACTCCGTTTGCATAAGTTACGCTCATTTCTTCGAAGGTCGAAAATCCAAGCATTAAAAATATGCGAGGGGTCGTTCTTTAAAAAAAGGACGAAAACCCTAATACGTCATTACGAAATCGTGAGCTAAACCCAAAACGGTCGCTACATTTCCGAAAAGTAGTTATGGTCCCATAACGGACACCGTCTTCGAAAGTTATGCTCAATTCTTCGAACGCCATCAATTCAAACATGCAGCTGCACGTTCTTCAAAAAATGGTCAAAATCCCTCATACGTCACGACGGAGTCGTGAGTTCAATCCAAAAGGGTCTCTACATTTCCGAAAAGTACTTATGGGCCCAAAACGGACTCCGTTTGCATAAGTTACGCTCATTTCTTCGAAGGTCGAAAATCCAAGCATTAAAAATATGCGAGGGGTCGTTCTTTAAAAAAAGGACGAAAACCCTAATACGTCATTACGAGATCGTGAGCTAAACCCAAAACGGTCGCTACATTTCCGAAAAGTAGTTATGGTCCCATAACGGACACCGTCTTCGAAAGTTATGCTCGATTCTTCGAACAACATCAATCCAAATATGCAGCTGCACGATCTTCAAAAAATCGTCAAATTCCCTCATACGTCACGACGAAGTTGTGAGTTCAATCCAAAAGGGTCGCTACATTTCCGAAAAGTACTTATGGGCCCAAAACGGACACCGTTTGCATAAGTTACGCTCATTTCTTCGAAGGTCGAAAATTCGAGCGTTAAAAATATGCGATTGGTCGTTCTTCAAAAAAAGGACGAAATCCCTAATACGTCATTATGAAATAGTGAGCTAAACTCAAAACGGTCGCTACATTTTCGAAAAGTACTTATGGTCCCACAACGGACACCGTCCTCGAAAGTTATGCTCGATTCTTCGAACGCCGTCAATCCAAATATGCAGCTGCACGTTCTTCAAAAAATGGTCAAAATCCCTCATACGTCCCGACGAAGTTGTGAGTTCAATCCAAAAGGGTCGCTACATTTCCGAAAAGTACTTATGGGCCCAAAACGGACACCGTTTGCATAAGTTACGCTCATTTCTTCGAAGGTCGAAAATCCAAGCGTTAAAAAGATGCGATTGGTCGTTCTTCAAAAAAAGGACGAAAACCATAATACGTCATTACGAAATCGTGAGCTAAACCCAAAACGGTCGCTACATTTTCGAAAAGTATTTATGGTCCCATAACGGACACCGTCCTCGAAAGTTATGCTCGATTCTTCGAACGCCGTCAATCCAAATATGCAGCTGCACGTTCGTCAAAAAATGGTTAAAATCCCTCATACGTCACGACGAAGTGGTGAGTTCAATCCAAAAGGGTCGCTACATTTCGAAAAAGTACTTATGGGCCCAAAACGGACACCGTTTGCATAAGTTACGCTCATTTCTTCGAAGGTCGAAAATCCAAGCGTTAAAAATATGCGATTGATCGTTCTTCAAAAAAAGGACGAAAACACTAATACGTCATTATGAAATAGTGAGCTAAACTCAAAACGGTCGCTACATTTTCGAAAAGTACTTATG
>NW_019268099.1:248928-262615 GCF_002742605.1 Olea europaea var. sylvestris
TTCTTCGAAGGTCGAAAATCCAAGCGTTAAAAATATGCGATTGGTCGTTCTTCAAAAAAAGGACGAAAACCCTAATACGTCATTATGAAATAGTGAGCTAAACTCAAAACGGTCGCTACATTTCCGAAAAGTACTTATGGTCCCATAACGGACACCGTCTTCGAAAGTTATGCTCAATTCTTCGAACTCCATCAATCTAAATATGCAGCTGCACGTTCTTCAAAAAATGGTCAAAATCCCTCATACGTCACGACAAAGTTTTGAGTTCAATCCAAAAGGGTCGCTACATTTCCGAAAAGTACTTATGGGCCCAAAACGGATACCTTTTGCATAAGTTACGCTCATTTCTTCGAAGGTCGAAAATCCGAGCGTTACAAATATCCGATTGATCGTTCTTCAAAAAAAGGACGAAAACCATAATACGTCATTATGAAATCGTGAGCTAAACCCAAAACGGTCGCTACATTTTCGAAAAGTATTTATGGTCCAATAACGGACACCGTCTTCGAAAGTTATGCTCGATTCTTCGAACGCCGTCAATCCAAATATGCAGCTGCACTTTCTTCAAAAAATGGTCAAAGTCCCTCATACGTCACGACGAAGTGGTGAGTTCAATCCAAAAGGGTCGCTACATTTCGGAAAAGTGCTTATGGGCCCAAAACGGACACCGTTTGCATAAGTTACGCTCATTTCTTCGAAGGTCGAAAATCCAAGAGTTAAAAATATGCGATTGGTCCAAAACGGTCGCTACATTTCCAAAAAGTAATTACGGGCCCAAAACGGACACCGTTTGCATAAGTTACGCTCATTTCTTCGAAGCTCGAAAATCCAAGCGTTAAAAATATGCGATTGGTCCAAAACGGTCGCTACATTTCCAAAAAGTAATTACGGGCCCAAAACGGACACCGTTTGCATAAGTTACGCTCATTTCTTCGAAGCTCGAAAATCCAAGCGTTAAAAATATGGGATTGGCCGTTCTTCAAAAAAAGGACGAAAACCCTAATACGTCATTATGAAATCGTGAGCTAAACCCAACCGAAAAGTACTTATGGTCCCATAACGGACACCGTCTTCGAAAGTTATGCTCAATTCTTCGAACTCCATCAATCTGAATATGCAGCTGCACGTTCTTCAAAAAATGGTCAAAATCCCTCATACGTCACGATGAAGTTTGGAGTTCAATCCAAAAGGGTCGCTACATTTCCGAAAAGTACTTATGGGCCCAAAACGGATACCTTTTGCATAAGTTACGCTTATTTCTTCGAAGGTCAAAAATCCAAGCGTTAAAAATATGCGATTGGTCGTTCTTCAAAAAAAGGACGAAAACCATAATACGTCATTACGACATCGTGAGCTAAACCCAAAACGGTCGCTACATTTTCGAAAAGTACTTATGGTCCCATTTCTTCGAAGGTCGAAAATCCAAGCGTTAAAAATATGCGAGTGGTCGTTCTTCAAAAAAAGGACGAAAACCCTAATACGTCATTACGAAATAGTGAGCTAAACTCAAAACGGTCGCTACATTTTCGAAAAGTACTTATGGGCCCAAAACGGACACCGTTTGCATAAGTTACGCTCATTTCTTCGAAGGTCGAAAATCCAAGCGTTAAAAATATGCGAGTGGTCGTTCTTCAAAAAAAGGACGAAAACCCTAATACGTCATTACGAAATAGTGAGCTAAACTCAAAACGGTCGCTACATTTTCGAAAAGTACTTATGGGCCCAAAACGGACACCGTTTGCATAAGTTACGCTCATTTCTTCGAAGGTCGAAAATCCAAGCGTTAAAAATATGCGAGTGGTCGTTCTTCAAAAAAAGGACGAAAACCCTAATACGTCATTACGAAATAGTGAGCTAAACTCAAAACGGTCGCTACATTTTCGAAAAGTACTTATGGGCCCAAAACGGACACCGTTTGCATAAGTTACGCTCATTTCTTCGAAGGTCGAAAATCCAAGCGTTAAAAATATGCGAGTGGTCGTTCTTCAAAAAAAGGACGAAAACCCTAATACGTCATTACGAAATAGTGAGCTAAACTCAAAACGGTCGCTACATTTTCGAAAAGTACTTATGGGCCCAAAACGGACACCGTTTGCATAAGTTACGCTCATTTCTTCGAAGGTCGAAAATCCAAGCGTTAAAAATATGCGAGTGGTCGTTCTTCAAAAAAAGGACGAAAACCCTAATACGTCATTACGAAATAGTGAGCTAAACTCAAAACGGTCGCTACATTTTCGAAAAGTACTTATGGGCCCAAAACGGACACCGTTTGCATAAGTTACGCTCATTTCTTCGAAGGTCGAAAATCCAAGCGTTAAAAATATGCGAGTGGTCGTTCTTCAAAAAAAGGACGAAAACCCTAATACGTCATTACGAAATAGTGAGCTAAACTCAAAACGGTCGCTACATTTTCGAAAAGTACTTATGGGCCCAAAACGGACACCGTTTGCATAAGTTACGCTCATTTCTTCGAAGGTCGAAAATCCAAGCGTTAAAAATATGCGATTGTTCGTTCTTCAAAAAAAGGACGAAAACCCTAATACGTCATTATGAAATAGTGAACTAAACTCAAAACGGTCGCTACATTTCCGAAAAGTACTTATGGTCCCATAACGGACACCGTCTTCGAAAGTTATGCTCAATTCTTCGAACTCCATCAATCTAAATATGCAGCTGCACGTTCTTCAAAAAATCGTCAAAATCCCTCATACGTTATGATGAAGTTTTGAGTTCAATCCAAAAGGGTCGCTACATTTCCGAAAAGTACTTATGGGCCCAAAACGGATACCTTTTGCATAAGTTACGCTCATTTCTTCGAAGGTCGAAAATCCAAGCGTTAAAAATATGCGATTGGTCGTTCTTCAAAAAAAGGACGAAAACCATAATACGTCATTACGAAATCGTGAGCTAAACCCAAAATGGTCGCTACATTTTCGAAAAGTATTTATGGTCCCATAACGGACACCGTCTTCGAAAGTTATGCTCGATTCTTCGAACGCCGTCAATCCAAATATGCAGCTGCACGTTCTTCAAAAAATGGTCAAAATCCCTCATACGTCACGACGAAGTGGTGAGTTCAATCCAAAAGGGTCGCTACATTTCCGAAAAGTACTTATGGGCCCAAAACGGACACCGTTTGCATAAGTTACGCTCATTTTTTCGAAGGTCGAAAATCCAAGCGTTAAAAATATGCGAGGGGTCGTTCTTCAAAAAAAGGATGAAAACCCTAATACGTCATTTTGAAATCATGAGCTGAACCCAAAACGGTCGCTACATTTCCGAAAAGTTCTTATGGTCCCAAAACGGACACCGTCAGCAAAAGTAACGCTCAATTCTTCGAACGCCGTCAATCCAAATTTGCAGGTACTCGTTCTTCGAAAAATGGTCAAAATCTATCATACGTCACGACGAAGTGGTGAGTTCAACCCAAAAGGGTTGGTACATTTTCGAAATGTACTTATGGTCCCAAAACGGACACCGTCTTCGAAAGTTATTCTCAATACTTTGAACGCCGTCAATCCAAATATGCAGGTGCTCGTTCTTCGAAAAATGGGCAAAATCTCTCATACATCACTACGAAGTGGTGAGTTCAATACAAAAGGATCGATACATTTCCAAAAAGTATTTATGGGCCCAAAACGGACACCGTTTGGATAAGTTACGCTCATTTCTTCGAAGGTCGAAAATCCAAGCGTTAAAAATATGCGAGTGGTCATTCTTCAAAAAAAGGACGAAAACCCTAATACATCATTACAGAATCGTGAGCTAAACCCATAATGATCGCTACATTTTCGAAAAGTACTTATGGTCCCATAACGGACACCGTCTTCGAAAGTTATGCTCAATTCTTCGAACGCCACCAATTCAAACATGCAGCTGCACGTTCTTCGAAAAATGGTTAAAATCCCTCATACATCTCCACAAAGTTGTGAGTTCAATCCAAAAGGATCGATACATTTCCAAAAAGTACTTATGGGCCCAAAACGGACACCGTTTGGATAAGTTACGCTCATTTCTTCGAAGGTCGAAAATCCAAGCGTTAAAAATATGCGAGTGGTCATTCTTCAAAAAAGGACAAAAACCCAATACGTCATTACGAAATCGTGAGCTAAACCCAAAACGGTCGCTATATTTTCGAAAAGTACTTATGGTCCCATAATGGACACCGTCTTCGAAAGTTATGCTCAATTCTTTGAACGCCATCAATCCAAATATGCAGCTGCACGTTCTTCAAAAAATGGTCAAAATCTCTCATACATCACGATGAAGTTGTGAGTTCAATCCAAAAGGGTCGCAACATTTCCGAAAAGTACTTATGGGCCCAAAACGGACACCGTCAGCAAAAGTTGTGCTCAATTCTTCGAACGCCGTCAATCCAAATATGCAGGTGCTCGTTATTCAAAAATGGTCAAAATCTATCATACGTCATGACGAAGTGGTGAGTTCAATCCAAAAGCGTCGCCAAATTTCCGAAAAGTACTTATGGGCCCAAAACGGACACCGTTTTGCATAAGTTACGCTCATTTCTTCGAAGGTCGAAAATCCAAGCGTTAAAAATATGCGAGTGGTGGTTCTTCAAAAAAAGGACGAAAACCCTAATACATCATTACAAAATCGTGAGCTAAACCCAAAACGGTCGCTACATTTTCTAAAAGTACTTATGGTCCCATAACGGACACCGTCTTCGAAAGTTATGCTCAATTCTTCGAACGCCATCAATCCAAATATGCAGGAGCACGTTCTTCATAAAATGGTCAAAATCCCTCATACGTCACGACAAATTTGTGAGTTCAATCCAAAAGGGTCGCTACATTTCCGAAAAGTACTTATGGGAAAAGTACTTATGGGCCCAAAACGGACACCGTTTGCAAAAGTTACGCTAATTTCGTCGAAGGTCGACACTCCAAGCGTTCAAAATATGCGAGTGGTGGTTCTTCAAAAAAAGGACGAAAACCCTAATACGTCATTTTGAAATCGTGAGCTGAACCCAAAACGGTAACTACATTTTCGAAAAGTACTTATGGTCCCATAACGGACACCGTCTTAGAAACTTATGCTCAATTCTTCGAACGCCATCAATTCAAACATGCAGCTGCACGTTCTTCGAAAAATGGTTAAAATCCCTCATACATCACCGCAAGGTTGTGAGTTCAATCCAAAAGGGTCGCTACATTTCCGAAAAGTACTTATGGGCCCAAAACGGACACCGTTTGCATAAGTTACGCTCATTTCTTCGAAGGTCGAAAATTCAAGCGTTAAAAATATGCGAGTGGTCATTCTTCAAAAAAAGGACAAAAACCCAATACGTCATTACGAAATCCTGAGCTAAACCCAAAACGGTCGCTACATTTCCGAAAAGTACTTACGGTCCCATAACGGACACCGTCTTCGAAAGTTATGCTCAATTCTTCGAACGCCATCAATCCAAATATGCAGCTGCACGTTCTTCAAAAAATGGTCAAAATCCCTCATACATCACGGCGAAGTTGTGAGTTCAATCCAAAAGGGTCTCTACATTTCCGAAAAGTACTTATGGGCCCAAAACGGACACTGTTTGCATAACTTACGCTCATTTCTTCGAAGGTCGAAAATCCAAGCGTTAAAAATATGCGGGTGGTCGTTCTTAAAAAAAAGGACGAAAACCCTAATACGTCATTAAGAAATCGTGAGCTAAACTCAAAATGGTCGCTACATTTCCGAAAAGTACTTATGGTCCCATAACGGACACCGTCTTCGAAAGTTATGCTCAATTCTTCGAACGCCATCAATCCAAATATGCAGCTGCACATTCTTCAAAATGCGGTCAAAATCCCTCATACGTCACGGCGAAGTGGTGAGTTCTATCCAAAAGGGTCGCTACATTTCCGAAAAGTACTTATGGGCCCATAACGTACTCCGTTTGCATAAGTTACGCTCATTTCTTCGAAGGTCGAAAATCCAAGCGTTAAAAATATGCGATTGGTCGTTCTTTAAAAAAGGACGAAAACCCTAATACGTCATTACGAAATATGGGCCCAAAACGGACACCGTTTGCATAAGTTACGCTCATTTCTTCGAAGGTCGAAAATCCAAGCGTTAAAAATATGCGATTGGTCGTTCTTTAAAAAAGGACGAAAACCCTAATACGTCATTACGAAATATGGGCCCAAAACGGACACCGTTTGCATAAGTTACGCTCATTTCTTCGAAGGTCGAAAATCCAAGCGTTAAAAATATGCGATTGGTCGTTCTTTAAAAAAGGACGAAAACCCTAATACGTCATTACGAAATATGGGCCCAAAACGGACACCGTTTGCATAAGTTACGCTCATTTCTTCGAAGGTCGAAAATCCAAGCGTTAAAAATATGCGATTGGTCGTTCTTTAAAAAAGGACGAAAACCCTAATACGTCATTACGAAATATGGGCCCAAAACGGACACCGTTTGCATAAGTTACGCTCATTTCTTCGAAGGTCGAAAATCCAAGCGTTAAAAATATGCGATTGGTCGTTCTTTAAAAAAGGACGAAAACCCTAATACGTCATTACGAAATATGGGCCCAAAACGGACACCGTTTGCATAAGTTACGCTCATTTCTTCGAAGGTCGAAAATCCAAGCGTTAAAAATATGCGATTGGTCGTTCTTTAAAAAAGGACGAAAACCCTAATACGTCATTACGAAATATGGGCCCAAAACGGACACCGTTTGCATAAGTTACGCTCATTTCTTCGAAGGTCGAAAATCCAAGCGTTAAAAATATGCGATTGGTCGTTCTTTAAAAAAGGACGAAAACCCTAATACGTCATTACGAAATATGGGCCCAAAACGGACACCGTTTGCATAAGTTACGCTCATTTCTTCGAAGGTCGAAAATCCAAGCGTTAAAAATATGCGATTGGTCGTTCTTTAAAAAAGGACGAAAACCCTAATACGTCATTACGAAATATGGGCCCAAAACGGACACCGTTTGCATAAGTTACGCTCATTTCTTCGAAGGTCGAAAATCCAAGCGTTAAAAATATGCGATTGGTCGTTCTTTAAAAAAGGACGAAAACCCTAATACGTCATTATGAAATAGTGAGCTAAACTCAAAACGGTCGCTACATTTTCGAAAAGTACTTATGGTCCCATAACGGACACCGTCTTCGAAAGTTATGCTCAATTCTTCGAACGCCATCAATCCAAATATGCAACTGCACATTCTTCAAAATGCGGCCAAAATCCCTCATACGTCTCGACGAAGTGGTGAGTTCTATCCAAAAGGGTCGCTACATTTCCGAAAAGTACTTATGGGCCCATAACGTACTCCGTTTGCATAAGTTACGCTCATTTCTTCGAAGGTCGAAAATCCCAGCGTTAAAAATATGCGAGGGGTCGTTCTTTAAAAAAAGGACGAAAACCGTAATACGTCATTACGAAATCGTGAGCTAAACCCAAAACGGTCGCCACATTTTCGAAAAGTTCTTATGGTCCCATAACGGACACCGTCTTCGAAAGTTATGCTCAATTCTTCGAACGCCATCAATCCAAATATGCAGCTGCATGTTCTTCAAAAAATGATCAAAATCCCTCATACGTCACGACGAAGTCGTGAGTTCAATCCAAAAGGGTCGCTACATTTCCGTAAAGTACTTATGGGCCCAAAACGGACTCCGTTTGCTTAAGTTACGCTCATTTCTTCGAAGGTCAAAAATCCAAGCATTAAAAATATGCGAGGGGTCGTTCTTTAAAAAAAGGACGAAAACCCTAATACGTCATTACGAAATCGTGAGCTAAACCCAAAACGGTCGCTACATTTCCGAAAAGTACTTATGGGCCCAAAACGGACACCGTTTGCATAAGTTACGCTCATTTCTTCGAAGGTCGAAAATCCGAGCGTTAAAAATATGCGATTGGTCGTTCTTCAAAAAAAGGACGAAAACCCTAATACGTCATTATGAAATAGTGAGCTAAACTCAAAACGGTCGCTACATTTTCGAAAAGTACTTATGGTCCCATAACGGACACCGTCTTCGAAAGTTATGCTCAATTCTTCGAACGCCATCAATCCCAATATTCAGCCGCACGTTCTTCAAAAAATGGTCAAAATCCCTCATACGTCACGACGAAGTGGTGAGTTCAATCCAAAAGGGTCGCTACATTTCCGTAAAGTACTTATGGGCCCAAAACGGACTCCGTTTGCATAAGTTACGCTCATTTCTTCGAAGGTCGAAAATCCGAGCGTTAAAAATATGCGATTGGTCGTTCTTCAAAAAAAGGACGAAAACCCTAATACGTCATTATGAAATAGTGAGCTAAACTCAAAACGGTCGCTACATTTTCGAAAAGTACTTATGGTCCCATAACGGACACCGTCTTCGAAAGTTATGCTCAATTCTTCGAACTCCATCAATCTAAATATGCAGCTGCACGTTCTTCAAAAAATGGTCAAAATCCCTCATACGTCACGATGAAGTTTTGTGTTCAATCCAAAAGGGTCTCTACATTTTCGAAAAGTACTTATGGGCCCAAAACGGATACCTTTTGCATAAGTTACGCTCATTTCTTTGAAGGTCAAAAATCCAAGCGTTAAAAATATGCGATTGGTCGTTCTTCAAAAAAAGGACGAAAACCCTAATACATCATTACAAAATCCTGAGCTAAACCCATATTGTTCGCTTCATTTTCGAAAAGTACTTATGGTCCCATAACGGACACCGTCTTCGAAAGTTACGCTCAATTCTTCGAACGCCATCAATTCAAACATGCAGCTGCACATTGTTCGAAAAATGGTTAAAATCCCTCATACGTCACCACAAAGTTGTGAGTTCAATCCAAAAGGGTCGCTACAATTCCGAAAAGTACTTATGGGCCCAAAACGGACACCGTTTGCATAAGTTACGCTGATTTCTTCGAAGGCCGAAAATCCAAGCGTTAAAAATATGCGAGTGGTCATTCTTCAAAAAAAGGACAAAAACCCAATACGTCATTACGAAATTGTGAGGTAAACCCAAAACGGTCGCTATATTTTCGAAAAGTACTTATGGTCCCATAACGGACACCGTCTTCGAAAGTTATGCACAATTCTTCGAACGCAATCAATCCAAATATGCAGCTGCACATTCTTCAAAAAATGGTCAAAATCTCTCATACATCACGATGAAGTTGTGAGTTCAATCCCAAAGGGTCGCTACATTTCCGAAAATTACTTATGGGCCCAAAACGGAAACCGTCAGCAAAAGTTATGCTCAATTCTTCGAACGCCGTCAATCCAAATATGCAGGTGCTCGTTATTCAAAAATGGTCAAAATCTATCATACGTCATGACGAAGTGGTGAGATCAATCCAAAAGCGTCGCCACATTTTCGAAAAGTACTTATGGGCCCAAAACGGACACCGTTTGCATAAGTTACGCTCATTTCTTCGAAGGTCGAAAATCCAAGCGTTAAAAATATGCGAGGGGTCGTTCTTCAAAAAAAGGACGAAAACCCTAATACGTCATTTTGAAATCGTGAGCTGAACCCAAAACGGTCGCTACATTTTAGAAAAGTACTTATGCTCGTTATTCAAAAATGGTCAAAATCTATCATACGTCATGACGAAGTGGTGAGATCAATCCAAAAGTGTCGCCACATTTTCGAAAAGTACTTATGGGCCCAAAACGGACACCGTTTGCATAAGTTACGCTCATTTCTTCGAAGGTCGAAAATCCAAGCGTTAAAAATATGCGAGTGGTCGTTCTTCAAAAAAAGGACGAAAACCCTAATACGTCATTAGAAAATCGTGAGCTAAACCCAAAACGGTCGCTACATTTTCTAAAAGTACTTATGGTCCCATAACGGACACCGTCTTCGAAAGTTATGCTCAATTCTTCGAACGCCATCAATCCAAATATACAGGTGCTCGTTCTTCGAAAAAATGGGCAAAATCTCTCATACGTCACGACGAAGTGGTGAGTTCAATCCAAAAGGGTCACTACATTTCCGAAATGTACTTATGGGCCCAAAACGGACACGGTTTGCATAAGTTACGCTCATTTCTTCGAAGATCGAAAATCCAAGCGTTAAAAATATGCTAGTGGTCATTCTTCAAAAAAAGGACGAAAACCCTAATACGTCATTATGAAATCGTGAGCTGAACCCAAAACGGTAACTACATTTTCGAAAAGTACTTATGGTCCCGTAACGGACACCGTCTTCGAAAGTTATGCTCAATTCTTCGAACGCCATCAATCCAAATATGCAGCTGCACGTTCTTCAAAAAATGGTTAAAATCCCTCATACTTCACCACAAAGTTGTGAGTTCAATCCAAAATGGTCGCTACATTTCCAAAAAGTACTTATGGGCCAAAAACGGACACCGTTTGCATAAGTTACGCTCATTTCTTCGAAGGTCGAAAATCCAAGCGTTAAAAATTTGCGGGTGGTCATTCTTCAAAAAAAGGATGAAAACCCTAATAAATCATTACAAAATCGTGAGCTAAACCCATAACGTTCGCTACATTTTCGAAAAGTACTTATGGTCCCATAACGGACACCGTCTTCGAAAGTTATGCTCAATTCTTCGAACGCCATCAATCCAAATATGCAGCTGCACGTTCTTCAAAAAATGGTCAAAATCCCTCATACGTCACGACGAAGTGGTGAGTTCAATCCAAAAGGGTCGCTACATTTCCGAAAAGTACTTATGGGCCCAAAACGGACACCGTTTGCATAAGTTACGCTCATTTCTTCGAAGGTCGAAAATCCAAGCGTTAAAAATATGCGAGTGGTCATTCTTCAAAAAAAGGACAAAAACCCAATGCGTCATTACAAAATCGTGAGCTAAACCCAAAACGGTCGCTACATTTCCGAAAAGTACTTATGGTCCCATAACGGACACCGTCTTCGAAAGTTATGCTCAATTCTTCGAACGCCATCAATCCAAATATGCAGCTGCACGTTCTACAAAAAATGGTTAAAATCCCTCATACGTCACCACAAAGTTGTGAGTTCAATCCAAAAGGGTCGCTACAATTCCGAAAAGTACTTATGGGCCCAAAACTGACACCGTTTGCATAAGTTACGCTGATTTCTTCGAAGGTCGAAAATCCAAGCGTTAAAAATATGCGAGTGGTCATTCTTCAAAAAAAGGACAAAAACCCAATACATCATTACGAAATTGTGAGCTAAACCCAAAACGGTCGCTATATTTCCGAAAAGTACTTATGGTCCCATAACGGACACCGTCTTCGAAAGTTATGAACAATTCTTCGAACGCCATCAATCCAAATATGGAGCTGCACGATCTTCAAAAAATGGTCAAAATCCCTCATACGTCATGATGAAGTTGTGAGTTCAATCCAAAAGGGTCGCTACATTTCCGAAAAGTACTTATGGGCCCAAAACGTCTTCAAAAAATGGTCAAAATCCCTCATACGTCACGACGAAGTGGTGAGTTCAATTTTTGAAAAGTACTTATGGTCCCAAAACGGACACCGTCCCCGAAAGTTATGATCAATTCCTCGAACGCCGTCAATCCAAATATGCGACTGCACGTTCTTCAAAAAATGGTCCAAATCCCTCATACGTCACGACGAAGTGGTGAGTTCAATTTTTGAAAAGTACTTATGGTCCCAAAACGGACACCGTCCCCGAAAGTTATGATCAATTCCTCGAACGCCGTCAATCCAAATATGCGACTGCACGTTCTTCAAAAAATGGTCCAAATCCCTCATACGTCACGACGAAGTGGTGAGTTCAATTTTTGAAAAGTACTTATGGGCCCAAAACGGACCCCGTTTGCATAAATTACGCTCATTTCTTCGAAGGTCGAAAATCCAAGCGTTAAAAATATGCGATTGGTCGTTCTTCAAAAAAAGGACGAAAACCCTAATACGTCATTACGAAATCGTGAGCTAAACCCAAAACGGACGCTACATTTTCGAAAAGTATTTATGGTCCCATAACGGACACCGTCCTCGAAAGTTATGTTCGATTCTTCGAACGCCGTCAATCCAAATATGCGACTGCACGTTCTTCAAAAAATGGTCAAAATCCCTCATACGTCACGACGATGTGGTGAGTTCAATCCAAAAGGGTCGCTACATTTCCGAAAAGTACTTATGGGCCCAAAACGGACACCGTTTGCATAAGTTACGCTCATTTCTTCGAAGGTCGAAAATCCAAGCGTTAAAAATATGCGAGGGGTCGTTCTTCAAAAAAAGGACGAAAACCCTAATACGTCATTTTGAAATCGTGAGCTGAACCCAAAACGGTCGCTACATTTCCGAAAAGTACTTATGGTCCCAAAACGGACACCGTCAGCAAAAGTAACGCTCAATTCTTCGAACGCCGTCAATCCAAATTTGCAGGTACTCATTCTTCGAAAAATGGTCAAAATCAATCATACGTCACGACAAAGTGGTGAGTTCAATCCAAAAGGGTCGCTACATTTTCGAAATGTACTTATGGTCCCAAAACGGACACCGTCTTCGAAAGTTATGCTCAATACTTTGAACGCCGTCAATCCAAATATGCAGGTGCTCGTTCTTCAAAAAATGGGCTAAATCTCTCATACGTCACGACGAAGTGGTGAGTTCAATCCAAAAGGATCGATACATTTCCAAAAAGTACTTATGGGCCCAAAACGGACACCGTTTGCATAAGTTACGCTCATTTCTTCGAAGGTCGAAAATCCAAGCGTTAAAAATATGCGATTGGTCGTTCTTCAAAAAAAGGACGAAAACCCTAATACGTCATTATGAAATAGTGAGCTAAACTCAAAACGGTCGCTACATTTCCGAAAAGTACTTATGGTCCCATAACGGACACCGTCTTCGAAAGTTATGCTCAATTCTTCGAACTCCATCAATCTAAATATGCAGCTGCACGTTCTTCAAAAAATGGTCAAAATCCCTAATACGTCACGATGAAGTTTTAAGTTCAATCCAAAAGGGTCTCTACATTTCCGAAAAGTACTTATGGGCCAAAAATGGATACCTTTTGCATAAGTTACGCTCATTTCTTTGAAGGTCAAAAATCCAAGCGTTAAAAATATGCGATTGGTCGTTCTTCAAAAAAAGGACGAAAACCCTAATACATCATTACAAAATCCTGAGCTAAACCCATAATGTTCGCTTCATTTTCGAAAAGTACTTATGGTCCCATAACGGACACCGTCTTCGAAAGTTACGCTCAATTCTTCGAACGCCATCAATTCAAACATGCAGCTGCACATTTTTCGAAAAATGGTTAAAATCCCTCATACGTCACCACAAAGTTGTGAGTTCAATCCAAAAGGGTCGCTACAATTTCGAAAAGTACTTATGGGCCCAAAACGGACGCCGTTTGCATAAGTTACGCTGATTTCTTCGAAGGCCGAAAATCCAAGCGTTAAAAATATGCGAGTGGTCATTCTTCAAAAAAAGGACAAAAACCCAATACGTCATTACGAAATTGTGAGCTAAACCCAAAACGGTCGCTATATTTCCGAAAACTACTTATGGTCCCATAACGGACACCGTCTTCGAAAGTTATGCACAATTCTTCGAATGCCATCAATCCAAATATGCAGCTGCACATTCTTCAAAAAATGGTCAAAATCTCTCATACATCACGATGAAGTTGTGAGTTCAATCCCAAAGGGTCGCTATATTTCCGAAAAGTACTTATGGGCCCAAAACGGAAACCGTCAGCAAAAGTTATGCTCAATTCTTCGAACGCCGTCAATCCAAATATGCAGGTGCTC
>NW_019268100.1:0-5117 GCF_002742605.1 Olea europaea var. sylvestris
GTGTAATTTCGTCATTTTTCGCGACTGTGTCGGAATTTGCTAAAATTTGACTGGTTGATCGGAAACAAAAATCGCGCCGGGTGAAATTTCTTCATTTTTCTCGACTGTGTCGAAATTGGCTGAAATTTGGCAGGTTTATCGGGAATAAAAATCGCGCCGGGTGTAATTTCGTCATTTTTCGCGACAGTGTCGGAATTGGCTGAAATTTGACTTGTTGATCGGAAACAAAAATCGCGTCGGGGAAAATTTCGTCATTTTTCTCGACTGTGTCAGAATTGGCTGAAATTTGGCAGTTTGATCTGAAATAAAAATCGCGCCGGCGGCAATTTCGTCATTTTTCTCGACTGTGTCGGAATGGGATCAAATTCGACAGGTTGATCGGAAACAAAAATCGCGCCGGAGCAATTTCGTCATTTAACGACTGTGTCGAAATTGGCCAAAATTTGACAGGTTGATCCGAAACGAAAATCGCGCCGGGGGGAATTACGTCATTTTTCTCGACTGTGTCGGAATGGGCTCAAATTCGACGGGTTGATCGGAAACAAAAATCGCGCCGGTGGCAATTTCGTCATTTTTCTCGACTGTGTCGGAATGGGCTCAAATTTGACAGGTTTATTGGTAACATAAATCGCGAGGGGGGCAATTTCGTCATTTCTCGCGATTGTGTCGGAATGGACTCAAATTTGACCTGTTGATAGGAAACAAAAATCTTACCGGGTGTAATTTCGTCATTTTTCGCGACTTCGTCGAAATTGGCTAAAATTTGACTGGTTGATCGGAAACAAAAACCTCGCCGGGGGCAATTTCGTCATTTTTCTCGACTGTGTCGGAATGGACTCAAATTTGACAGGTTGAACGGGAATAAAAATAGCGCCGGGTGTAATTTCGTTATTTTCCGCGACTGTGTCGGAATTGGCTAAAATGTGACTGGTTGATCGAAAACAAAAATCGCGCCGGGGGCGATTTCGTCATTTTTCTCGGTTGTGTCGGAATTGGCTGAAATTTGGCAGTTTGATCGGAAATAAAAATCGCTCCGGGGGCAATTTCGTCATTTTTCGCGACGGTGCCGGAATCGACTAAAATTTGACTGATTGATGGGAAACCAAAATCGCGTCGGGGGCAATTTCATCATTTTTCGTGACGGTGTCGGAATGGGCTCAAATTTGATCGATTGATCGGAAGCAAAAATCGCGCCGGGGGCGATTTCGTCATTTTTCTCGACTGCGTCGAAATGGGCTCAAATTTGATCGATTGATCGGAAGCAAAAATCGCGCCGGGGGCGATTTCGTCATTTTTCTCGACTGCGTCGAAATGGGCTCAAATTTGATCGATTGATCGGAAGCAAAAATCGCGCCGGGGGCGATTTCGTCATTTTTCTCGACTGCGTCGAAATGGGCTCAAATTTGATCGATTGATCGGAAGCAAAAATCGCGCCGGGGGCGATTTCGTCATTTTTCTCGACTGCGTCGAAATGGGCTCAAATTTGATCGATTGATCGGAAGCAAAAATCGCGCCGGGGGCGATTTCGTCATTTTTCTCGACTGCGTCGAAATGGGCTCAAATTTGATCGATTGATCGGAAGCAAAAATCGCGCCGGGGGCGATTTCGTCATTTTTCTCGACTGCGTCGAAATGGGCTCAAATTTGATCGATTGATCGGAAGCAAAAATCGCGCCGGGGGCGATTTCGTCATTTTTCTCGACTGCGTCGAAATGGGCTCAAATTTGATCGATTGATCGGAAGCAAAAATCGCGCCGGGGGCGATTTCGTCATTTTTCTCGACTGCGTCGAAATGGGCTCAAATTTGATCGATTGATCGGAAGCAAAAATCGCGCCGGGGGCGATTTCGTCATTTTTCTCGACTGCGTCGAAATGGGCTCAAATTTGATCGATTGATCGGAAGCAAAAATCGCGCCGGGGGCGATTTCGTCATTTTTCTCGACTGCGTCGAAATGGGCTCAAATTTGATCGATTGATCGGAAGCAAAAATCGCGCCGGGGGCGATTTCGTCATTTTTCTCGACTGCGTCGAAATGGGCTCAAATTTGATCGATTGATCGGAAGCAAAAATCGCGCCGGGGGCGATTTCGTCATTTTTCTCGACTGCGTCGAAATGGGCTCAAATTTGATCGATTGATCGGAAGCAAAAATCGCGCCGGGGGCGATTTCGTCATTTTTCTCGACTGCGTCGAAATGGGCTCAAATTTGATCGATTGATCGGAAGCAAAAATCGCGCCGGGGGCGATTTCGTCATTTTTCTCGACTGCGTCGAAATGGGCTCAAATTTGATCGATTGATCGGAAGCAAAAATCGCGCCGGGGGCGATTTCGTCATTTTTCTCGACTGCGTCGAAATGGGCTCAAATTTGATCGATTGATCGGAAGCAAAAATCGCGCCGGGGGCGATTTCGTCATTTTTCTCGACTGCGTCGAAATGGGCTCAAATTTGATCGATTGATCGGAAGCAAAAATCGCGCCGGGGGCGATTTCGTCATTTTTCTCGACTGCGTCGAAATGGGCTCAAATTTGATCGATTGATCGGAAGCAAAAATCGCGCCGGGGGCGATTTCGTCATTTTTCTCGACTGCGTCGAAATGGGCTCAAATTTGATCGATTGATCGGAAGCAAAAATCGCGCCGGGGGCGATTTCGTCATTTTTCTCGACTGCGTCGAAATGGGCTCAAATTTGATCGATTGATCGGAAGCAAAAATCGCGCCGGGGGCGATTTCGTCATTTTTCTCGACTGCGTCGAAATGGGCTCAAATTTGATCGATTGATCGGAAGCAAAAATCGCGCCGGGGGCGATTTCGTCATTTTTCTCGACTGCGTCGAAATGGGCTCAAATTTGATCGATTGATCGGAAGCAAAAATCGCGCCGGGGGCGATTTCGTCATTTTTCTCGACTGCGTCGAAATGGGCTCAAATTTGATCGATTGATCGGAAGCAAAAATCGCGCCGGGGGCGATTTCGTCATTTTTCTCGACTGCGTCGAAATGGGCTCAAATTTGATCGATTGATCGGAAGCAAAAATCGCGCCGGGGGCGATTTCGTCATTTTTCTCGACTGCGTCGAAATGGGCTCAAATTTGATCGATTGATCGGAAGCAAAAATCGCGCCGGGGGCGATTTCGTCATTTTTCTCGACTGCGTCGAAATGGGCTCAAATTTGATCGATTGATCGGAAGCAAAAATCGCGCCGGGGGCGATTTCGTCATTTTTCTCGACTGCGTCGAAATGGGCTCAAATTTGATCGATTGATCGGAAGCAAAAATCGCGCCGGGGGCGATTTCGTCATTTTTCTCGACTGCGTCGAAATGGGCTCAAATTTGATCGATTGATCGGAAGCAAAAATCGCGCCGGGGGCGATTTCGTCATTTTTCTCGACTGCGTCGAAATGGGCTCAAATTTGATCGATTGATCGGAAGCAAAAATCGCGCCGGGGGCGATTTCGTCATTTTTCTCGACTGCGTCGAAATGGGCTCAAATTTGATCGATTGATCGGAAGCAAAAATCGCGCCGGGGGCGATTTCGTCATTTTTCTCGACTGCGTCGAAATGGGCTCAAATTTGATCGATTGATCGGAAGCAAAAATCGCGCCGGGGGCGATTTCGTCATTTTTCTCGACTGCGTCGAAATGGGCTCAAATTTGATCGATTGATCGGAAGCAAAAATCGCGCCGGGGGCGATTTCGTCATTTTTCTCGACTGCGTCGAAATGGGCTCAAATTTGATCGATTGATCGGAAGCAAAAATCGCGCCGGGGGCGATTTCGTCATTTTTCTCGACTGCGTCGAAATGGGCTCAAATTTGATCGATTGATCGGAAGCAAAAATCGCGCCGGGGGCGATTTCGTCATTTTTCTCGACTGCGTCGAAATGGGCTCAAATTTGATCGATTGATCGGAAGCAAAAATCGCGCCGGGGGCGATTTCGTCATTTTTCTCGACTGCGTCGAAATGGGCTCAAATTTGATCGATTGATCGGAAGCAAAAATCGCGCCGGGGGCGATTTCGTCATTTTTCTCGACTGCGTCG
Source organism: Olea europaea var. sylvestris (assembly GCF_002742605.1). Classification (NCBI taxonomy): domain Eukaryota; kingdom Viridiplantae; phylum Streptophyta; class Magnoliopsida; order Lamiales; family Oleaceae; genus Olea; species Olea europaea. The sequence continues at coordinate 4,030 of NW_019268100.1, forward strand.
AAATGGGCTCAAATTTGATCGATTGATCGGAAGCAAAAATCGCGCCGGGGGCGATTTCGTCATTTTTCTCGACTGCGTCGAAATGGGCTCAAATTTGATCGATTGATCGGAAGCAAAAATCGCGCCGGGGGCGATTTCGTCATTTTTCTCGACTGCGTCGAAATGGGCTCAAATTTGATCGATTGATCGGAAGCAAAAATCGCGCCGGGGGCGATTTCGTCATTTTTCTCGACTGCGTCGAAATGGGCTCAAATTTGATCGATTGATCGGAAGCAAAAATCGCGCCGGGGGCGATTTCGTCATTTTTCTCGACTGCGTCGAAATGGGCTCAAATTTGATCGATTGATCGGAAGCAAAAATCGCGCCGGGGGCGATTTCGTCATTTTTCTCGACTGCGTCGAAATGGGCTCAAATTTGATCGATTGATCGGAAGCAAAAATCGCGCCGGGGGCGATTTCGTCATTTTTCTCGACTGCGTCGAAATGGGCTCAAATTTGATCGATTGATCGGAAGCAAAAATCGCGCCGGGGGCGATTTCGTCATTTTTCTCGACTGCGTCGAAATGGGCTCAAATTTGATCGATTGATCGGAAGCAAAAATCGCGCCGGGGGCGATTTCGTCATTTTTCTCGACTGCGTCGAAATGGGCTCAAATTTGATCGATTGATCGGAAGCAAAAATCGCGCCGGGGGCGATTTCGTCATTTTTCTCGACTGCGTCGAAATGGGCTCAAATTTGATCGATTGATCGGAAGCAAAAATCGCGCCGGGGGCGATTTCGTCATTTTTCTCGACTGCGTCGAAATGGGCTCAAATTTGATCGATTGATCGGAAGCAAAAATCGCGCCGGGGGCGATTTCGTAATTTTTCGCAACGGTGTCGGAATGGGCAAAAATTTTACAGATTGATCGGAAACAAAAATCGCGCCGGGGGCAATTTCGTCACTTTTCACGACGGTGTCGGAATGGGCTTAAATATGACTGATTGATCGGAAATAAAAATCGCGTCGGGGGCAATTTCATCATTTTTCGCGACGGTGTCTGAATGGGCTCAAATTTGACCGATTGATCGGAAGCAAAAATCGCGCCGG
>NW_019268101.1:0-5117 GCF_002742605.1 Olea europaea var. sylvestris
AGTGGATCTCCTACTATCTTGACATCCTATGAAATCGAAATCAGAAAACTGACGACCTCCAATTGATCCTATCTCCTGTATGTAAGCATGTAATCTTTTGTTCTTTGTAAATATCGTAGAACCCATTTGGCTACTTTCTAATGATCCATTTTTGGGTTATTTAAATATCTCTCTAGCATCCCAACAATGTACGCTATATTCGGATGCGTACAAATTTGAACATACATCAGACTCCCTATAGCTGAGAAATAAGGAATCTTTTGCATTTCTTTAATTTTCAAATCATTTTTAGGGCATCAACTTAAACTGAACTTGTCTCCTTTAACCACATGGGTGTCACCTGGTTTACAATTTTGATCATGTGAGCTTTTTATCCATAAGTGTAGTGGATTATTCAGTCCTTACAACAATGTTTAGATCCATGCAATCAAGAACAATATGAATATTCTATTTCTAGTCTTTAAAATGTAGTTCCATTAAACACATGAATGGAATTGATATTGATAGATATTGTCAAATTAGATGGATTGACTGAATAAAGATCTTAAAACTAAATAGTATATTTACATGGGAATTTGCAATAGAAAATTAATTATTTCAAATAATGGTGGACCCCATTACAAAAGACCAAACATAACATTGATATTTATACTTTTGACATAAATATCAACTTGTAGGCGGTACTTTTAGTGTAGTAACCATATATTAACAATAAATCCTATCAACAATCTATATTGGATTGTCAATGTTCACATAATGGAAAACGTTACAATTGTCACAGAGTTATTATCACAAGTATGTATGCAATTTGGCCAAATATTTACCTTTTTTTGGATTAATGAATAACGTATGAATTACATACATACAAATATTATTATATTCCAAATAAATAAATATAGGCAAGAGAGGTTATATGAGTAATATGTTGTTTCAACTAATCTATTTTAGAAAATTAGTAATCCTAAAAAGACTTTAATACAAAGTGATAAGTGTGTTTTTACACAATTATTCGATCCATAAAACATGACTAATTATTAATAAAATTGGTTGATTATGACTTAATTCTATATAATTTCATGTTATAGGGCCATATTGATGGATATGATGGAATTCATGAGAAAAGATTCAAAAAAGGAGCAAAATGAAAGAAAATAAAAGTTTAGGGACCAAAGTGAAATTATCCAAAAGATGGTCCTAAGGAAAAATCAAGGAAGTGAATGAGCTAAGTACCAATTTGGTGATATTATGGGATGATGGAAATAAAAGAAACAAGTGAAAATGGACTAAAGTTGAAGAAATTGAAAGTTCAGGGACCAATTTGTAAATAATCCATAGATGAGACTGGAGCAATGGATTGAAGATTCAAGAGTGTTAGAGGTCAATCAGATGAGAAAAGGAGTCAAATAGGTGAAATATGGTCGAAATATTATCAAGTATCAACTTTCAGGCAAAAAAACTATGCATGGAATTTTTAGTCTCTATTTGAGACCCATTTTTAGCATAGTAAACATTAGAATTTGAGAAATCCTATTTCTATCAAAATTGTAGATCTTGGAGTTATCTTCCCAAATCACTTTGAATCACTTCAATCATAGATCTAGAGAGAAAGTTATAATCAAAATATTAAAAACTATTTGACCAAAAAAATGTTTGAACTATGCGATCGCATAGTTAAAAATCTATGCAGTCGCATAGTAGTATTCAGAGACTTCAAGTGGGTATTTTGGCATAACTATACGGTCGCATAGCTTTGTACTATGCGGTCGTATAGACCAAAATCTGGACCGATCCTGCAGTTTCCTATTCTCAATATAACTCTTTTGGAACTCGATTGGGACGCGATATAAAAACCTAGAGCCGTCATATTTCGGGGAGAACGCATTGGGAGGCAAGAAAAATACATATTGGAGAGAATTTGGAGCCACAACATCGAAGGAAATCAAAAATACCGACAGGATTTTACGCAATTATTTAACTCGGTGATGTTATTTCTTCAAGTTACTATGTATTTTGTAATTTTCTCCATGCTACACTAGAAATTCTTGTTCTACGAGATTGATGAACCTTGTAATGTGATTCTTAATTCCTTGTTTCATATGTTTGACATTAAAACACGTTTGATTATTTTGAATGATTTATATGCATTTAATTTCTTCCGCAATTAAGGGCCCATAATTGTGTGAGTTTGGGTGATTTATTTCTTGCATTCGAGAGAAGGGAAATAAGTTCGACAAAGTATAAATCATCGTAGAGTCCGATAAAGGATAAACATATACTGCTATGCTCTGCGTGAATCTTTAAGTACTCACAAAACTACATGCATTTTTGTATATTTGCACCCGTCATAGAGATATAGGCTGATGGTATATGGGAGTAGATTTAAATTTTGTGAACAAGTTTTTGGCGCCGTTGCAGGGGATTGAACATTAGTTTGATTTTATTTTTTCTAGGTACTAATTCAAACTTTAATTTTTAAAATTTTCTTATTTTCCATATTTTTATTTTATTTTATATCATTGTGTTTAGTTATGTAATTTGTTTGAATCTGAGTGCTATTATTGGTTTGCTCGCAGGGTTGCATGTCAAGATTAACTAGAGGATAATTAATTCCAGCAGATCTGAGAATTGAGCAGACCTTTCATCAATTGCAACAAGAGAAGGAATCAACGGCTACTGTGCAGAACAATCCAATTTTTCAAGCCAATGAAGAAGGGGCGATGGACGAAGGAAATATGCTAATGGGAGATTTCCTGACCCCTCAGATAATCCAAAGTCAATCCAGCATAGTCTACCCACCGTTTGGACAACCCAACTTCCAGCTGAAAACTGACGTGATACAACTCTTCTAGAATGGGCATTTGTTTTATGGTAGAGCTGAGGAGATCCCACATACACACGTTTCTCGATTCATGGAAATGTGCAAACACTTTAGGTATTAGGGTATCTCAGACGACGCAATCAAATTGAGGCTGTTCCCACATACACTACGAGATAAGGTAATTGAATGGCTTGAGTCCCAACCAATCGCCAGCATTACTACATGGAATAATTTAGCACAGAAATTCTGCAACAAGCTTTTCCCGCCTGCCAATATTGTAAAGCTCAAGCATGACATATCCATCTTCTGTCAAGGTGAATCTGAGTCATATGATGAAGCCTGGAATAGATTTAAAAATATGCTGCAGAAGTGTCCGCATCATGGGATCAGGAAAGGACTTTAAGCGTAGTACTTCTATGCGGGACTACTTTCAGATTTCAAAAGTATGGTTGACTCTTCATCTAACGGGTCACTGGCTACTAAAGATGAGGCACACAAGTTATTTGAGACTATGGCTACTACATCTGCTATATGGACATCAGAACGGGCTGTTCAGAAGAGGACACCGGAAGTTTATGAGGTAGATACATATTCAGCCTTATCAGCTAAGATTGACTCTCTGTTTCACAAGGTAGAAAGCATATCACAGTTAGCGAATGCAACATATCCACGGAAACCAAATTGTGAAGAATGTGGAGTGAATCATAAAACAGTGGAATGCCCAATTCTGTCACAGGGAATGGAACAAGTAGAGTACGGACAATGGGGTCAACATCAATAGAACTATCGAAATTCAGACACTTACAATCCCAGTTGAAAATAACATCCAAATCTCTCATGGGGTGGTACCCAAAGTTAGAATAGATATCAGAGGCAACAGGAGAAGATACCTCAGTTGGAAGAGATGTTTCCAAAGTTCATGGAAAAGACTGAAAAGTACATGGAAGCAAATAACCCGTTCATAAGGAAAACTGAAACTACTCTTCAAAATCAGGGTGCTGCAATTAAGAACTTGGAGACGCAGATGGAACATATAGCACTTTTTATGATAAGAAGGGCACCAGATACTTTACCCAGCAATACTAAGTTAAATCCTAGGGAGCACGTTCAAGCGACCACAACTCGAAGTGGGACGCAACTACCTGAAAGACACGTTGAGAGGTCGGGTGTGAACAATGAGACAACAAGCTATACAGAAGAAGAGATTGTACAGCAAGACGAGCAGACAAGTGAATCTACACCAAAGGAGAGTTTAGAGACATCACGGGATAAGGAAACCATACCAATTAACCCCTATGAACCACCCATTCCATTTTCCCAGAGGTTGAGAAAGCAAAATATGGAGCAGCAATATAAGAAATTTCTCGAAATCTTCAAAAAGCTCCACATCAACATCCCGTTGGCCGATACACTACTCTAGATGCCCAGCTATGCCAAGTTCTTAAAGGACATCTTAATAAATAGACGCAAGCTAAAGGAACATGAAACTGTGATGTTAACTAAAGAGTGCAGCACTAGGATCTAGAAAAAGCTCCCACCGAAATTGAAAGATCTAGGGAGTTTCACTGCCCCTTGCACAATTGGTTATTTTTATTTTAATAAAGCATTGTGTGATCTTGGTGCGAGTATTAACTTGATGCCACTCTTTATTTTCAGGAAACTAGGATTGGGAGAGCCTAAGACAACCACAGTAACTCTACAGCTGACTGATCGATCACTTACACATCCACGAGGGATTATTGAAGATGTATTGGTCAAAGTGGATAAACTCATATTCCCAGCTGACTTCTTGATTTTGGATATGGAAGAAGATAATGACGTACCTATCATATTGGAACGACCATTTTTGGCTACTACAAGAGCCTCATAGATTTACAGCAAGGACAACTAACTCTGAGGCTGTGGGAGTAACAAGTTTCTTTTAATGTTTTCAAGGCAATGAAATATCCCAACGAGCTTGAAAGTTGTTTCCAAATTGAAGTGGTTGACATACGAATCTCCTATAATTTTGAGTTGAAGAAACAACCAAACATTCATGAGGCTTGTATAGTATACTCTCCATCCGCTCTTTTTGATTCAAAAGAGATTAAGGCATTCAATGTGGGATTTCATACAGATGAGGAGAGAAAGTCAAACCACTTGGAGAAAGACAGGGATGAAATTTGGAGGATAACTGCAGTGCGGAACAAGACCATATTGGGCAAACTACACAGGATCTCCCAAGCCATATTTAAAGTGCCATAAAATACCTATGCCAAAAGTCGAGCTATCGACTATAAAATAGCGCTGGTTGGGAGGC
>NW_019268102.1:0-5116 GCF_002742605.1 Olea europaea var. sylvestris
GGGCAATTTCGTCATTTTTCTCGACTGTGTTGGAATTGGCTGAAATTTGGCAGTTTGATCTGAAATAAAAATCGCGCCGGGGTGAATTTCATCATTTTTCTCGAATGTGTGGGAATGGGCTCAAATTTGACAGGTTGATCGGAATAAAACATCGCGTCGGGGCAATTTCTTCATTTTTCGCGACCGCGTCGGAATTGGCTAAAATTTGACAGGTTGATCGGAAACAAAAATCGCGCCGGGGCAATTTCGTCATTTTTTGCGACTGGGTCGGAATTGGCTAAAATTTGACTGGTTGATCGGAAACAAAAATCGCGCCGGGGGCAATTTCGTCATTTTTCTCGACTGTGTCGGAATGGGCCCAAATTTGATAGGTTGATCGGGAACAAAAATAGCATCGGGTGTAATTTCGTCATTTTTCGCAACTGTGTCGGAATTGGCTAAAATCTGACTGGTTGATCGGAAACAAAAATCGTGCCGGGGGCAATTTCGTCATTTTTCTCGACTGTGTCGGAACTGGCTAAAATTTGGCTGTTTGATCGGAAATAAAAATCGTGCCAGCGGCAATTTCGTCAGTTTTCGCGACTGTCTCGGAATTTGCTAAAATTTGATAGGTTGATCGGAAACAAAAATCGCGCCGGGGGCAATTTCGTCATTTTTCTTGACTGTGTCGGAATGGGCTCAAATTTCACAGGTTGATCGAGAACAAAAACCGCGCCGGGTGTAATTTCGTCATTTTTCGCGGCTGTGTATGAATGGGCTCAAATTTGACCGGTTGATCGGGAACAAAAATAGCGCCGGGTGTAATTTCGTCATTTTCCGCGACTGTATCGGAATTGGCTAAAATTTGACTGGTTGATCGGAAACAAAATTCGCGCCGAGGGCAATTTCGTCATTTTTCTCAACTGTGTCGGAATTGGCTGAAATTTGGCAGTTTGATCGGAAATAAAATCGAGCCGGCGGCAATTTCGTCGTTTTTCTGGACTGTGTCAGAATGAGCTCAAATTTGAAAGGTTTATCGGGAACAAAAATCGTGCCGGGTGTAATTTAGTCATTTTTCGCGACTGTGTCAGAATTGACTAAAATTTGACTTGTTGATCGGAAACAAAAGCCGCGCCGGGGGCAATTTCGTCAACTTTCTCGACTGTGTCGGAATTGGCTGAAATTTGGCTGTTTGATGGGAAATAAAAATCGCGTCGACGGCAATTTAGTCATTTTTCTCGACTGTGTCGGAATGGGCTCAAATTTGACAGGTTGATCGGGAACAAAAATAGCGCCGGGTGTAATTTCGTCATTTTTCGCGACTGTGTCGGAATTGGTTAAAATTTGACTGGTTGATCGGAAACAAAAATCGCGCCGGGGGGGAATTTCGTCATTTTTCTCGGCTGTGTCGGAATTGGCTGAAATTTGACAGGTGTTTCGGGGACAAAAATCGCGCCGGGTGTAATTTCGTCATATTTCGCGACAGTGTCGGAATTGGCTGAAATTTGACTTGTTGATCAGAAACAAAAATCGCGCCGGGAGCAATTTCGTCCTTTTTCTCGACTGTGTCGGAATGGGCTCAAATTTGACAGGTTGATCGGAAACAAAAATCGCGCTGGGGGCAATTTCGTCATTTTCTTGACTGTGTCGGAATAGGCTCAAATTTGACAGGTTTATCGGGAACAAAAATAGCGCCGGGTATAATTTCGTCATTTTCCGCGACTGTGTCGGAATTGGCTAAAATTTGACTGGTTCATCGGAAACGAAAATCGTGCCAGGTGTAATTTCGTCATTTTTCGCGTCTGTGTCGGAATTGACTAAAATTTGACTTGTTGATCGGAAACAAAAATCGCGCCGGGGGCAATTTCGTCATTTTTCTCGACTGTGTCGGAATTGGCCGAAATTTGACAGGTTTCTCGGGAACAAAAACCACGCCGGGTGTAATTTCGTCATTTTTCGCGACAGTGTCGGAATTGGCTGAAATTTGACTTGTTGATCGAAAACAAAAATCGCGCCAGGGGCAATTTCGTCATTTTTCTCGACTGTGTTGGAATTGGCTGAAATTTGGCTGTTTGATCTGAAATAAAAATCGCGCCGGGGGCAATTTCATCATTTTTCTCGATTGTGGGGGAATGGGCTCAAATTTGACAGGTTGATCGGAATCAAAAATCGCGTCGGGGCAATTTCTTCATTTTTCGCGACTCGGTCGGAATTGGCTAAAATTTGACAGGTTGATCGGAAACAAAAATCGCGCCGGGCCAATTTCGTCATTTTTCGCGACTGGGTCGGAATTGGCTAAAATTTGACTGGTTGATCGGAAACAAAAATCGCGCCGGGGGCAATTTCGTCATTTTTCTCGACTGTGTCAGAATGGGACCAAATTTGATAGGTTGATTGGAAACAAAAATAGCACCGGGTGTAATTTCGTCATTTTTCGCAACTGTGTCGGAATTGGCTAAAATCTGACTGGTTGATCGGAAACAAAAATCGTGCCGGCGGCAATTTCGTCATTTTTCTTGACTGTGTCGGAATTGGCTGAAATTTGGCAGTTTGATCTGAAATTAAAATCGCGCCGGCGGCAATTTCGTCATTTTTCTGGACTGTGTCGGAATGGGCTCAAATTTGAAAGGTTTATTGGGAACAAAAACCGCGCCGAGTGTAATTGCATCATTTTTTGCGACTGTGTCGGAATTGACTAAAATTGACTTGTTGATCGAAAAAAAAAATCGCGCCGGGGCAATTTCGTCATTTTTCTCGACTGTGTCGGAATTGGCTGAAAATTGGCAGTTTGATCGGAAATAAAATTGCGCCGGCGGCAAATTCGTCGTTTTTCTTGACTGTTTCGGAATTGGCTCAAATTTGAAAGGTTTATCGGGAACAAAAATCGTGCCGGGTGTAATTTCGTTATTTTTCGCGACTGTGTCAGAATTGACTAAAATTTGACTTGTTGATCGGAAAAAAAAATCGCGCCAGGGGCAATTTCGTCAATTTTCTCGACTGTGTCGGAATTGGCTGAAATTTGGCAGTTTGATCTGAAATAAAAATCGCGTCGGGCGCAATTTCGTCATTTTTCTCGACTGTGTCGGAATGGGCCCAAATTTGAAAGGTTTATCGGGAACAAAAATCGCGCCGGGTGTAATTTCATCATTTTTCGCGACTGTGTCGGAATTGACTGAAATTTGACTTGTTGATCGGAAACAAAAACCGCGCCGGGGACAATTTCGTCATTTTTCTCGACTGTGTCGGAATTGGCTGAAATTTGGCAGTTTGATCTGAAATAAAAATCGCGCCGGGGGCAATTTCGTCATTTTTCTCCACTGTGTCGGAATGGGCCCAAATTTGAAAGGTTTATCGGGAACAAAAATCGCGCCGGGTGTAATTTCATCATTTTTCGCGACTGTGTCGGAATTGACTAAAATTTGACTGGTTGATCGGAAAAAAAATCGCGCCGGGGGCAATTTTGTCATTTTTCTCGACTGTGTTGGAATTGGCTGAAATCTGGCAGTTTGATCTGAAATAAAAATCGCGTCGGGCGCAATTTCGTCATTTTTCTCGAATGTGTCGGAATGGGCCCAAATTTGAAAGGTTTATCGGGAACAAAAATCGCGCCGGGTGTAATTTCATCATTTTTCGCGACTGTGTCGGAATTGACTAAAATTTGATTGGTTGATCGGAAACAAAAATCGCGCCGGGGGCAATTTCATCATTTTTCTCGATTGTGTCGGAATTGGCTGAAATTTGGCTGTTTGATCGGAAATAAAAATCGCGCCGACGGCAATTTAGTCATTTTTCTCGACTGTGTCGGAATGGGCTCAAATTTGACAGGTTGATCGGGAACAAAAATAGCGCCGGTTGTAATTTCGTCATTTTTCGCGACTGTGTCGGAATTGGTTAAAATTTGACTGGTTGATCGGAAACAAAAATCGCGCCGGGGGGGAATTTCGTCATTTTTCTCGGCTGTGTCGGTATTGGCTGAAATTTGACAGGTGTGTCGGGGACAAAATTCGTGTCGGGTGTAATGTCGTCTTTTTTCGCGACAGTGTCGGTATTGGCTGAAATTTGACTTGTTGATCAGAAACAAAAACCGCGCCGGGGGCAATTTCGTCCTTTTTCTCGACTGTGTCGGAATGGGCTCAAATTTGACAGGTTGATCAGAAACAAAAATCGCGCTGGGGGCAATTTCGTCATTTTCTTGACTGTGTCGGAATAGGCTCAAATTTGACAGGTTTATCGGGAAAAAAAATAGCGCCGGGTATAATTTCGTCATTTTCCGCGACTGTGTCGAAATTGGCTAAAATTTGACTGGTTCATCGGAAACAAAAATCAGGCCAGGTGTAATTTCGTCATTTTTCGCGTCTGTGTCGGAATTGACTAAAATTTGACTTGTTGATCGGAAACAAAAATCGCGCCGGGGGCAATTTCGTCATTTTTCTCGACTGTGTCGGAATTGGCGGAAATTTGACAGGTTTCTCGGGAACAAAAACCACGGCGGGTGTAATTTCGTCATTTTTCGCGACAGTGTCGGAATTGGCTGAAATTTGACTTGTTGATCGGAAACAAAAACCGCGCCAGGGGCAATTTCGTCATTTTTCTCGACTGTGCTGGAATTGGCTGAAATTTGGCAGTTTGATCTGAAATAAAAATCGCGCCGTGGGCAATTTCATCATTTTTCTCGAATGTGTGGGAATGGGCTCAAATTTGACAGGTTGATCGGAATAAAACATCGCGTCGGGGCAATTTCTTCATTTTTCGCGACCGGGTCGGAATTGGCTAAAATTTGACAGGTTGATCGGAAACAAAAATCGCGCCGGGGCAATTTCGTCATTTTTCGCGACTGGGTCAGAATTGGCTAAAATTTGACTGGTTGATCGGAAACAAAAATCGCGCCGGGGGCAATTTCGTCATTTTTCTCGACTGTGTCGGAATGGGCCCAAATTTGATAGGTTGATCGGAAACAAAAATAGCACCGGGTGTAATTTCGTCATTTTTCGCATCTGTGTCGGAATTGGCTAAAATCTGACTGGTTGATCGGAAACAAAAATCGTGCCGGCGGAAATTTCGTCATTTTTCTCGACTGTGTCGGAATTGGCTAAAATTTGGCAGTTTGATCGGAAATAAAAATCGCGCCGGCGGCAAT
>NW_019268103.1:0-5115 GCF_002742605.1 Olea europaea var. sylvestris
AAACGTAGCGACTGTTTTGGATTGAACTCACAACTTCGTCATGACGTATGAGGGATTTCGGCCATTTTTCGAAAGAATGAGCATTTGCATATTTGGAACTCTTGGATTGTCGACGTACGAAGAATTGAGCGGAACTTTTGCACCCGGTGTCCTTTTTGGGACCATAAGTACTTTTTGTAAATGTGGCGACCGTTTTGGATTGACCTCACAACTTCATCGTGACGTATGAGGGATTTTGGCCATTTTTCGAAAGAATGAGCACTTCCATATTTGGAACGCTTGGATTGTCGACGTACGAAGAATTGAGCGCAACTTTTGCACCCGGTTTCAGTTTTGGGACCACAAGTACTTTTTGGAAACGTAGCGACAGTTTTGGGTTGAACTCACAACTTCGCCGTGACGTACGAGGGATTTTGGCCATTTTTCGAAAGAATGAGCACTTCCATATTTGGAACGCTTGGATTGTCGACGTACGAATAATTGAGTGAAACTTTTGCACCCGGTGTCCGTTTTGGGACCATAAGTACTTTTTGGAAACGTAGCGACAGTTTTGGGTTGAACTCACAACTTCGCCGTGACGTACGAGGGATTTTGGCCATTTTTCGAAAGAATGAGCACTTGCATATTTGGAACGCTTGGATTGTCGATGTACGAAGAATTGAGTGCAACTTTTGCACCCGGTGTCCAATTTGGGACTATAAGTACTTTTTGGAAATGTAGCGATCGTTTTGGATTGAACTCACAACTTCGTCATGACGTATGAGGGATTTTGGCCATTTTTCGAAAGATTGAGCACTTGCATATTTGGAATGCTTGGATTGCCGGCGTACGAACAATTGAGCATAACTTTTGCACACGGTGTCCTTTAAGGACCATAAGTACTTTTTGGAAATGTAGCGACCGTTTTGGATTGAACTCACAACTTCGTCGTGACGTATGAGGGATTTCAGCGGTTTTTCGAAAGAATGAGAACTTGCATATTTGGAACGCTTGGATTGTCGACGTACGAAGAATTGAGTGTAACTTTTGCACCCGGTGTCCGTTTTGTGACCATAAGTACTTTTTGGAAATGTAGCGACAGTTTTGGGTTGAACTCCCAACTTCATCGTGACGTATGAGGGATTTCGGCCATTTCTCGAAAGACTGAGCACTTGCATATTTGGAACGCTTGGATTGCCGACGTACGAAAATTGAGCGTAACTTTTGCACACGGTGTCCTTTTAGGACCATAAGTACTTTTTGGAAATGTAGCGACCGCTGAACTCACAACTTCGTCTTGACGTATGAGGGATTTCGGCCATTTTTCGAAAGAATGAGCACTTGCATATTTGGAACGCTTGGATTGTCGACGTACGAAGAATTGAGCGCAACTTTTACACCCGGTCTCCGTTTTGGGACCATAAGTACTTTTTGGAAATGTAGCGACCGTTTTGGATTGAACTCACAACTTCGTCGTGACGTATGAGGGACTTCAGCGGTTTTTCAAAAGAGTGAGCACTTCCATATTTGGAACGCTTACATTGCCGGCGTACGAAGAATTGAGCGTAACTTTTTGCAAACGGTGTCTGTTATGGGACCATAAGTACTTTTTGGAAATGTAGCGACCGTTTTGGGTTGAACTCAACACTTCGTCGTGACGTATGAGGGATTTTGGCTATTTTCCAAAAGAATGAGCACTTGCATATTTGGAACGCTTGGATTGTCGACGTACGAAGAATTGAGTGCAACTTTTGCACCCGGTGTCCATTTTGGGACCATAAGTACTTTTTGGAAATGTAGCGACCGTTTTGGATTGAATCACAACTTCGTCGTGACGTATGAGGGATTTCGGCCATTTCTCGAAAGGCTGAGCACTTCCATATTTAGAACGCTTGGATTGCCGGCGTACGAAGAATTGAGCGTAACTTTTGCACCCGGTGTCCATTTTGGGACCATAAGTACTTTTTGGAAATGTAGCGACCGTTTTGGATTGAATCACAACTTCGTCGTGACGTATGAGGGATTTCGGCCATTTTTTGAAAGAATGAGCACTTGCATATTTGGAACGCTTGGATTGTCGACGTACGAAGAATTGAGTGCAACTTTTGCACCCGGTGTCGATTTTGGGACCATAAGTACTTTTTGGAAATGTAGCGATCGTTTTGGGTTGAACTCCCAAATTCGTCGTGACGTATGAGGGATTTCGGCCATTTCTCGAAAGGCTGAGCACTTCCATATTTAGAACGCTTGGATTGCCGGCGTACGAAGAATTGAGCGTAACTTTTGCACACGGTGTCTATTTTGGGACCATAAGTACTTTTTGGAAATGTAGCGACCGTTGAACTCACAACTTCGTCGTGACGTATGAGGGATTTTGGCCATTTGTCGAAAGAGTGAGCACTTGCATATTTGGAACGCTTGGATTGCCGGCGTATGAAGAATTGAGCATAACTTTTGCACACGGTATCCTTTTAGGACCATAAGTACTTTTTGGAAATGTAGCGACCGTTGAACTCACAACTTCGTCGTGACGTACGAGGGATTTTGGCCATTTTTCGAAAGAATGAGCACTTCCATATTTGGAACGCTTGGATTGTCGACGTACGAAGAATTGAGTGCAACTTTTGCACCCGGTGTCCGTTTTGGGACCATAAGTACTTTTTGGAAATGTAGCGACCGTTTTGGATTGAACTCACAACTTCGTCGTGACGTATGAGGGATTTCGGCCATTTTTCGAAAGAGTGACCACTTGTATATTTGGAACGCTTGGATTGTCGGCGTACGAAGAATTGAGCGTAACTTTTGTACACGGTGTCTGTTTTGGGACCATAAGTACTTTTTGGAAATGTAGCGACCGATTTGGATTGAACTCACAACTTCTTCGTGACGTACGAGGGATTTCAAGAATTTTTTGAAAGAATGAGAACTTGCATATTTGGAAAGCTCGGATTGTCGACGTACGAAGAATTGAGCGCAACTTTTCCACCCGGTGTCCTTTTTGGGACCATAAGTACTTTTTGGAAATGTAGCGACCGTTGTGGATTGAACTCACAACTTCGTCGTGACGTATGAGGGATTTCGGCGATTTTTCGAAAGAGTGAGCAGTTGCATATTTGGAACGCTTATATTGTTGGCGTACGAAGAATTGAGCGTAACTTTTGCAAACGGTGTCTGTTTTGGGACCATAAGTACTTTTTAGAAATGTAACGACCGTTTTGGGTTGAACTCACAACTTCGTCGTGACGAACGAGGGATTTTGGCCATTTTTCGAAAGAATGAGCACTTGCATATTTGGAACGCTTGGATTGTCGACGTACGAAGAATTGAGTGCAACTTTTGCACCCGGTGTCCATTTTGGGACCATAAGTACTTTTTGGAAATGTAACGACCGTTTTGGGTTGAACTCACAACTTCGTCGTCACGAACGAGGGATTTTGGCCATTTTTCGAAAGAATGAGCACTTGCATATTTGGAACGCTTGGATTGCCAGCGTACGAAGAATTGAGCATAACTTTTGCACACGGTGTCATTTTTGGGACCATAAGTACTTTTTGGAAATGTAGCGACCGATTTGGATTGAACTCACAACTTCGTCGTGACGATCGAGGGATTTCGGCCATTTTTCGAAAGAATGAGCACTTGCATATTTGGAACGCTTGGATTATCGACGTACGAAGAATTGAGCGCAACTTTTGCACCCGGTGGCCTTTTTGGGTCCATAAGTACTTTTTGGAAATTTAGCGACCGTTTTGGATTGAACTCACAACTTCGTCGTGACGTATGAGGGATTTCAGCGGTTTTTCGAAAGAGTGAGCAGTTGCATATTTGGAACGCTTATATTGTTGGCGTACGAAGGATTGAGCGTAACTTTTGCAAACGGTGTCTGTTTTGGGACCATAAGTACTTTTTGGAAATGTAGCGACCGTTTTGGGTTGAACTCACAACTTCGTCGTGACGTACGAGGGATTTTGGCCATTTTTCGAAAGAATGAGCACTTGCATATTTGGCACGCTTGGATTGTCGACGAACGAAGAATTGAGCGCAACTTTTGCACCCGGTGTCCGTTTTGGGACCATAAGTACTTTTTGGAAATGTAGCGATCGTTTTGGGTTGAACTCACAACTTCGTCGTGACGTACGAGGGATTTTGGCCATTTTTCGAAAGAATGAGCACTTGCATATTTGGCACGCTTGGATTGTCGACGAACGAAGAATTGAGCGCAACTTTTGCACCCGGTGTCCGTTTTGGGACCATAAGTACTTTTTGGAAATGTAGCGATCGTTTTGGGTTGAACTCACAACTTCGTCGTGACGTATGAGGGATTTCGGCCATTTTTCGAAAGAGTGACCACTTGTATATTTGGAACGCTTGGATTGCCGGCGTACGAAGAATTGAGCGTAACTTTTGCCCACGGTGTCTGTTTTGGGACCATAAGTAATTTTTGGAAATGTAGCGACCGTTTTGAATTGAACACACAACTTCGTCGTGACGTATGAGGGATTTCGGCCATTTTTTGAATGAATGAGAACTTGCATATTTGGAAAGCTCGGATTGTCGACGTACGAAGAATTGAGCGCAACTTTTCCACCCGGTGTCCGTTTTGGGACCATAAGTACTTTTTGGAAATGTAGCGATCGTTTTGGGTTGAACTCACAACTTCGTCGTGACGTATGAGGGATTTTGGCAATTTTTCGAAAGAGTGAGCACTTGCATATTTGGAACGCTTGGATTGCCGGCGTACGAACAATTGAGCGTAACTTTTGCACACGGTGTCCTTTAAGGACCATAAGTACTTTTAGGAAATGTAGCGACCGTTTTGGATTGAATCACAACTTCGTCGTGACGTATGAGGGATTTCGGCCATTTTTCGAAAGAATGAGCACTTGCATATTTGGAACGCTTGGATTGTCGACGTGCGAAGAATTGAGCGCAACTTTTGCACCCGGTGTCCGTTTTGGGACCATAAGTACTTTTTGGAAACGTAGCGACAGTTTTGTGTTGAACTCACAACTTCGTCGTGACGTATGTGGGATTTCGGTCATTTTTTGAAAGTGTGAGCACTTGCATATTTGGAACGCTTACATTGCCGGCGTACGAAGAATTGAGCGTAACTTTTGCAAACGGTGTCTGTTTTGG
>NW_019268104.1:0-5114 GCF_002742605.1 Olea europaea var. sylvestris
TCTACTAGGTTAAAAGTCTCACATGTCTTCTATAGGTATTTAAAAAACCCAAATATAAAGGAAATAAAAAAATGGTTGGCCCAATCCCTCATTATTTTTCCCCAAAACCCTACCCATCCCTAAAATCTTGTTGATCGCCACTGCTTGTCATCTCTCCATCTCCGACCATCGACGATGATGATCGTATAACCGTGTCTATCTCATTACCCATAACAAGAAAATATACGCAGCACCCCAAAACCATTCGGCCCAGACTTTCGATCATAGTGAGCTCGTCGCCGTCTCATCTCTTGCAGTCACACCGGAGTCTTCACTGGAAACCAGCATTATTCTTGATCTCTGATTGGGTGTAAGCATCAATTGGTTTGATTCGGTGTAAGCATCGAGTGGTGTAATCCAAAATTAATTTTTCCTGCATCAATTCGTGATCTCTAATTCTGTTTTTGTTGAAACAACACTAACTTGTTTATTTTAGATTGATTATTTGTTGTTGATTCCATGGTACAATGGTAGCAAAAAATTCTGGAATTTGTGATGGTTGTAGAGGGAAGGGAAGGAAAAAATTCTCGAATTAGTGTAGGAGGAAACGCCAATGCCTGGATTGTAAGATTGGATTCTAGAAGTGTTTTCAGTTCAAGAGGGAGACTGAGAACAAAGGGAAACTATTCAAGTGCTACAGCGAGAAATGCGACTTCTGGGAGTGGGTTAAAGACCGCAAGTCAAGTGGAGGCAGTGCCCGAAATGGCAAAAGTGTTCCAGTCTGCAGTTAAAGGATGACGAAGAGGTCCAAATCTCGTTACACGTGAACATGACAATCACGAAGGGGAAATTAATAGAGGAAGGGAATGCTAAGGGGAAGGGTCGGCTTGAGTAGTTTTCAGTTCAAGAGGGAGACTGAGAACAAAGGAAAACTATTCAAGTGCTGTAGCGAGAAATGCGACTTCTGGGAGTGGGTTAAAGACCGCGAGTCAAGTGAAGGCAGTGCCCGAAATGGCACAAGTATTACAGTCTGCAGTTAAAGGATGATGAAGAGGTCCAAATCTCGTTGCACATGAACATGACAATCACAAAGGGGAAATCAATGGAGGAAGGGAATGCTAAGGGGAAGGGTCGGCTTGAGTAGTTGCTCGTAGTAGTTCGCAGTTTGTTTTTATGTTTGAATATATCGGTATGGCTTGTAGTAAAATCAGTGGATGCACAAATATGACTTTTGTCTACCACTTGTGTTGTCCTTTTTGTTGTCATGTGCAATGTTCATAAATGAAAAGTTTGGTTTATGAAGCATCTACTTTGAATGAATGATTATTAGTGAACATGAGTATTTTACAGAAAACCAACAAAATGGAAACATATGCATTTTCACTGTTGGACAAAAAAATATAAGTCTTACAGTGAACCAACAAAATGGAATGTATATATTTTCACTTCTGGACAAGAAAATATAAGTTTTGTAGTAAACATTGGTAAAAATGAGTATTTATAGTGAACCAGCAAAATGAAACATATGTATTTTCACTGCTGAACAAAAAAAAACGTAAGTTTTGCAGTGAACCAACAAAATGAAAACATATTTAATTTCCCTTAATGATAACCAGCCACTGCATCAACTTCTTCATGCAGCTAAAATCATCAGTCACAATCCTCTGCCAAATTCATCCTGAAACTGTGGGGTAATAGTAGGCTGCCACAAGATCCATTTTGTAATAAGCATGTTACTATGTGCACATGCAAAAAAAGTTAGCGAGAATTCTATATGTAACCATTTCACGTACCTTGCGAATTGAATACCAAAGTTGACAATGGCGGAGTCAAATTTGAAGCCGGTAATTGTTGCGTCAATTATTAACTTCCACTTCCACCCTATATCGAAGAATTACTTAGTATTAGTATGACATGAAAGAAGTCCAACAATCGAACTTAAAATACTAACCACTAAGAGTTCAGAATAGGAAAATGTTGTCGACATTGAATATTGTTCTTCAAGGATGCGGCTTGCATATGATTAGGATCGCCTGACAATTTAGAACGCCATGCTATTGGTCTATTCCCTTTCGTTGATGTCGATGTAGCCTGCACGTGAAGCAAAAAATTCTTACACTTTCAATTCTGAAGCAATAATCATACATGTGATTTAAACAAGGGAACATACCTTAGCTATCTTTGGTTTTGACTCAAGTAGGCTTTTCCTTCAGAGTTTCTTAGGGGCACCTTTTGTTTTGGAGGAAATTGGATCACGTATGCTCTGGTTTGCAATACCTGCTGATTGAAATTGAGTAGTATGCTGTGGGATGACATTGCTTCCATTGATCGACCATGTCAACATCAAATCACTACGTTGTGCTTCGATCCAATCCATTATCACACGACATCTTTTTTTGTCATCTGCAGCAAGGTCTGCTATCTCAGCGAAAGATTGACACAAATTGTCGTATCTCAACTGTCCAGAAGTACTCACCAACCCATCGTAGCTTACTGCAACCCTGATATGTGCTCTAATAACATCTCTCCTCCATCGTTGCAGTATATACCTCTCTAGTAGTACTATGGTGTCAGTGTGGGTGAGGACTACAATTGCATGCCTACAAATGATTCCCCAAAATTCGAACAAATTGCAGCTACAAGAAAATTCACAATTCTCTTTCCCTAATGAAACAGAAAATGACTTTTTCTTCCTTCCTTCACCAAATACAACAACCTCCTGTACCTCGTATGTCATCTCGAAACATGTCTCGGATATAGATATGACGTCACAATACATCTTTGCGTGAATTCAGCTTGAACATCTTTCAATTTTGCGATGGTGTAGAAAAATTGGAATTGCTTCTCTATTTTGAACGTCGTTGCACATGGTAACATTTGCGAATATGATTTAAAATCCGCTTGGAACTCCTTCTTAACCTTATTGTTCAGGGCTCGTTCATACTATTTCACAAACTATTTTAGAGACGTCTTCAAGTATACATATCCATCAAAAAATGCATTGATACTCTCGTTCCTTTGAGTTGTTGACATCCCTACCCAGGAACTAGTGTTCAAAAAGCAAGGAACCCAACGACTTCTGTTCTTGTATAGTCCTGATAACCAATCATTGTCATGTAATTCATAGGCATCAAGTATCACGCTCCATCCTACCTCAAATTCTTCAATATATTGCGAATCATAAACCAATCTATATATGGCAAAAAAATTCGACCCTTAGTTATATGGTAGCCAAACTTTTCTGGCAACTTCTTCAAAATGTGCCATAGACACCATCTATGTCACGTATTTGGAAAAACAATTCGAATTGCATTTTGCATAGCTCTATCTTAATCGGTTATTATTCCAGCAGGAGCTTTACCAGGCATGCTCTTAAGCCACGTACTGAACAACCACACAAATGTATCTATATCTTCATTTGACACCAAACCACATCCAAGCAATATTGATTGTCGATGATGATCGACGCCAACGAATGGGGCAAAGGGCATGTCGTATTTGTTAGTGAGGTAAGTGGCGTCAAATGTAACCACATCCCCGAACTCTTTATATGTTTGTCTGTACCTATTATCTGTCCAGAATACATTTTTCATTCGCGATTCATCTTTCAAATCCATACTAAAGAAAAATCCCGAACAACGTGCTTGCATATTTGAGAAATAAGATTGTAATGCTGTAATATCTCCTTCTCCAAGTCTTAGTCGTCATACTGTTTTCGATATAGTTCCGACAATCTTTTTCAATGCAAGTTATCTTCTCGTATCCAACTGCTTCAACAACTACAGAGTTGTAGCTTTTATGCAACGGAATTCCTGCCATATCATTCACTTTAAGCTTCCGTTTCACATGTGTACTCAACTCTCTATTGCATCGATACAACCTGGATTTCGAAGGACTTGTTTTGTAATTGTGTTCGAGGATAGCTGTGCTAATTCTCCACGATCCATGAGTATCTGAAGATGCTGAGATCCTAGCCTTACAATCTATCTAGATTGCCGGTTGCGGTTTTAAAGAACAGCTTTTACTACTCCTATTTTTTCCTTCACGGCTACAAGTGAAGGTCACAAATCCCAATGCACCATCATTCCCTTTTTTTGAATTCCTTTTCCTAACTGGAAAACCTACGCTATATACATATATTTTGTAGAACTCCCACATCTCTTTTTCACTGCTAAAAATCATACCCACCTCGGACACAATCGGATCATCTTCTTCTAACATTTTGTTGTCCACTTTGTTCATATTCTCTGTCACATTCTCATTCCCAGATTCCACCGAACAATCATCATTAACGTTTTCCATAAGTTATTCTGCAACGACACATGAAAAGGTAACAATCAGCCAATCATAACAAGCTCAAAAGTTCACTATGTATTACTTTTTATTGAATAACTAACGTTTTGCGTGGTTTAAAAAATTCCAATAATACTACTCAATGTTTTATTTTAGAAAAATATCGTATAAATCATATTGCAATGCTACATTAAATTACCCTTATTTTATCATCTGCAAATTTTCACTGTGTTTTAACACGGTACGAGGCAGAAGTCTGAAAAATAGAGAAACTCGTTGATTTTAATTGAATGTCGAGAGATAATCCAAGAACCCAAAATCATGTAGCCCTTATTTACAGGTATTAATAATTGATTTTTATCAACAAAATCGATGACTTGGATCAAGAAATTGAGACGAAACTCAAAATATTACTTTGTATAATGAAAATCCAAAGAAACAATGCAGTGGCTGCAGTTGTGAAGAATTAAGAAAATAAACCTAATTCACTAAGTAAATAAACAAGAAATTACCTACATAGATAATGCCGTTGGCCGGAGTTGCGGAGTCGACTACGGGCTTCTTCCTGGTTGATTTTTCAAGGTTGGCTTTGGTTTGGAAATGGCAATGATGAGTTTTTGGTCGTATTCTATTTTGGGGGAAAAACAAGTAAGAAGTGGTGAATTTCCCTCAATTTTCTAAGAATTCTAATGTTGCCTTATTTAATGACATGTATCCTATTTTTTTATTACCTGTAAGAAGTCTGTGAAGAGGAACCTGGTAAACCAGCATTATTCTATAACACGATAGATAGACAAATAAGTTAGTTATCACCCTCTCAACTAATTTTTTAAATGAAATTA
>NW_019268105.1:0-5114 GCF_002742605.1 Olea europaea var. sylvestris
GTTTCCGATCAACCGGTCAAATTTTAACCCACTCCGACACAATCGCGAAAAATAACGAAATTGTCCCCGGCGAGATTTTTTTTTCCTATCAACCTGTCAAATTTGAGCCTATTCCGCCACCGTTGCGACAAATGACTAAATTGCCTCCGGCACGATTTTTGTTTCCGATCAACCTGTAAAATTTTAGCCCATTCCGACACCGTCGCGAAAAATGACAAAATTGCCCCCGACACGATTTTTGTTTCCGATCTACCTGTCAAATTTTAGCCCATTCCGACACTGTCCCAAAAATGACGATATTGCCCTCGGCACGATTTTTGTTTCCGATCAACCTGTCAAATTTTGGCCCATTCCGACACTGTCGCGAAAAATGACTAAATGTCCTCCGGTGCGATTTTTGTTTCCGATCAACATGTCAAATTTTAGCCCACTCCGACACCGTCCCGAAAAATGACGAAATTTCCCCCGGCACGATTTTTGTTTCCGATCTACCTGTCAAATTTTAACCCATTGCGACACCGTCCCGAAAAATGACGATATTCCCCCTGACGCGGTTTTTGTTTCCGATCAACCGTCAAATTTTAGCCCATTCAGACATCGTCGCGAAAAATGACGAAATTGTCCCTGGCGCGATTTTTTTGTTTTCGATCAACCTGTCAAATTTTAGCCCATTCTGACACCGTCGCGAAAAATGACGAAATTGCCCCTGGCACGATTTTGTTTCCGATCGACCTGTAAAATTTGAGCCCATTCCGACACCGTCGCGAGAAATGAGGAAATTGCCCTTGGCGCGGTTTATGTTTACGATCAACCAGTCAAATTTTAGCCCATTCCGACACAGTCACGAAAAATAACGAAATTGCCCTTGGCGCGATTTTTGTTTCCGATCAACCTGTCAAATTTTAACCCAGGCCGACGTCGTCGCAAAAAATGACGAAAACCCCCTGACGCGATTTTTGTTTCCGATGAACCAGTCAAATTTGAGCCCATTCCGACACCGTCGCGAAAAATAACAAAATTGCCGCTGGCGCGGTTTTTGTTTCTGATCAACCCGTAAAATTTTAGCCCATTCCGATACTGCTGCGTAAAATGACGAAATTGCCCCCCGGCGCAATTTTTATTTCCCATCAACCTGCCAAATTTTAGCCCATTCCGACGCCGTCGCAAAAAATGACGAAATTGCCCTTGTCGCGATTTTTGATTCCGATCAACCGGTCAAATTTTAACCCACTCCGACACAGTCGCGAAAAATGAAGAAATTGTCCCCGGCGAGATTTTTTTTTCCTATCAACCTGTCAAATTTGAGCCCATTCCGCCACCGTCGCGACAAATGACTAAATTGCCTCCGGCCTGATTTTTGTTTTCGATCAACCTGTAAAATTTTAGCTCATTCCGACACCGTCGCGAAAAATGACGAAATTGCCCCCGGCACGATTTTTGTTTCCGATCAACCTGTCAAATTTTAGCCCATTCCGACACCGTCGCGAAAAATGACGAAATTGCCCCCGGCACGATTTTTGTTTCCGATCAACCTGTCAAATTTTAGCCCATTCAGGCATCGTCGCGAAAAATGACGAAACTGTCCCTGGCACGGTTTTTGTTTCCGATCAACCTGTCAAATTTTAGCCCATTCTGACACCGTCGCGAAAAATGACGAAATTGCTCCGGGCGCGATTTTTGTTTCCGATCGACCTGTCAAATTTTAGCCCATTCTGACACCGTCGCGAAAAATGACGAAATTGCCCCTGGCGCGATTTTTGTTTCCGATCGACCTGTAAAATTTGAGCCCATTCCGACACCGTCGCGAAAAATAACGAAATTGCTGTCGGCGCGGTTTTTGTTTCCGATCAACCTGTCAAATTTAAGCCCATTCCGACATCGTCGCGAAAAATGACGAAATTGCCCCCAGTGCGATTTTTGTTTCCGACAAACGTGTCAAATTTTATCCCATTTCAACACCGTCGCGAAAAATGAAGAAATTGCCCCCGGCGCAATTTTTGTTTCCGATCAACCTGTCAAATTTTAGTCCATTTCGACACCGTCGCGAAAAATGACGAAGTTGCCCTTGGTGCGATTTTTGTTTCCGATCAACCTGTCGAATTTTAGCCCATTCCGACACTGTTGCGAAAAATGACGAAATTGCCCCTGGCGCGGTTTTTGTTTCCGATCAACCTGTCAAATTTTAGCCCATTCTGACACCGTCGCGAAAAATGACGAAATTGCCCCTGGCGCGGTTTTTGTTTCCGATCAACCTGTCAAATTTTAGCCCATTCTGACACCGTCGCGAAAAATGACGAAATTGTCCCTGGCGCGATTTTTGTTTCCGATCGACCTGTAAAATTTGAGCGCATTTCGACACCGTCGTGAAAAATGACGAAATTACCCCTGGCGCGGTTTATGTTTACGATCAACCAGTCAAATTTTAGCCCATTTCGACACAGTCGCGAAAAATAACGAAATTGACCTCGGCGCGATTTTTATTTCCGATCAACCTATCAATTTTAACCCAGGCCGACCCCGTCGCGAAAAATGACGAAATTGCCCCCGACGCGATTTTTGTTTCCGATGAACCAGTCAAATTCGAGCCCATTCCGACACCGTCGCGAAAAATAACGAAATTGCTGTCGGCGCGGTTTTTGTTTCCGATCAACCTGTCAAATATAAGCCCATTCCGACATCGTCGCGAAAAATGACGAAATTGCCCCCAGCGCGATTTTTGTTTCCGACAAACGTGTCAAATTTTATCCCATTTCAACACCGTCGCGAAAAATGAAGAAATTGCCCCCGGCGCGATTTTTGTTTCTGATCAACCTGTCAAATTTTAGTCCATTCCGACACCGTCGCGAAAAATGACGAAATTGCCCTTGGCGCGGTTTTTGTTTCCGATCAACCCGTTAAATTTTAGCCCATTCCGACACTGTTGTGTAAAATGACGAAATTGCCCCCGGCGCAATTTTTGTTTCCCATCAATCTGCCAAATTTTAGCCCATTCCGACGCCGTCGCGAAAAATGACGAAATTGCCCTTGGTGCGATTTTTGTTTCCGATCAACCTGTCAAATTTTAGCCCACTCCGACACAGTCGCGAAAAATAACGAAATTGCCCCCGACGCGATTTTTTTTCCGATCAACCTGTCAAATTTGAGCCCATTCCGCCACCGTCGCGAGAAATAACTAAATTGCATTCGGTGCAGTTCTTGTTTCCGATCAACTTGTCAAATTTTAGCCCATTTCGATACCGTCCCGAAAAATGACGATAGTGCCCTCGGCGCGATTTTTGTTTACGATCAACCTGTCAAATTTTAGCCCATTCCGACACCGTCGCGAAAAATGACGAAATTGCCCCTGGCGCGATTTTTGTTTCCGATCGACCTGTCAAATTTTAGCCCATTCCGACACCGTCGCGAAAAATGACGAAATTGCCCCTGGCGCGATTTTTGTTTCCGATCGACCTGTCAGATTTTAGCCCATTCCGACACCGTCGCGAAAAATGACGAAATTTCCCCTGGCGTGATTTTTGTTTCCGATCAAACTGTCAAATTTGAGCCCATTCCGACACTGTCGCGAAAAATTACGAAATTGCCCCTGGTGCGGTTTATGTTTTCGGCAAACCTGTCAAATTTTCGCCCATTCCGACACTGTCGCGAAAAATGAAGAAATTTCCCTCGGCGTGATTTTTGTTTCCAATCAACCTGTCAAATTTGAGCGCATTCCGACACCGTCGCGTAAAATGACGAAATTGCCCCCGGCGCGATATTTGTTTCCGATCAACCGGTCAAATTTGAGCCCATTCCGACACAGTCACGAAAAATGACGAAATTGCCTCGGGCCCAGTTTTTGTTTCCGATCAACCTGTCAAATTTGAGCCCATTCCGACACTATCGCGTAAAATGACGAAATTGCCCCCGGCGCGATATTTGTTTCCGATCAACCTGTCAAATTTTAGCCCATTCCGACACCGTCATGAAAAATGACGAAATCGCTCTCAGCGCGATTTTTGTTTCAGATAAACCGGTCAAATTTTAGCCTATTTCAACGCCGTCATGTAAAATGACGAAATTGCCCCCGGCGCGACTTTTGTTTCCGATCAACCTATCAAATTTTAGCCCATTTGGACACCGTCATGAAAAATGACGAAATTACCCCTGGCGCGGTTTTTCTTTATGATCAACCCGTCACATTTTAGCCCATTCCGAAACTGTCGCGAAAAATGACGAAATTGCCTCTGGCGCGGTTCTTGTTTCCGATCAACCTGGCAAATTTTAGCCCATTTCGACTCCGTTGCGTAAAATGACAAAATTGCCCCCGGCGCAATTTTTGTTTCCCATCAACCTGCCAAATTTTAGCCCATTCCGACACCGTCGTGAAAAATCACGAAATTGCCCTTGGCGCGATTTTCGTTTCCGATCAACCTGTCAAATTTTAGCCCCCTCCGACACAGTCGCGAAAAATAACGAAATTGCCCCCGGCGCAATTTTTTTTTCCAATCAACCTATCAAATTTAAGCCCATTCCGCCACCGTCGCGAAAAATGACTAAATTGCCTCTGGAGCGGTTTTTGTTTCCGATCAACCTGTCAAATATCAGCCCATTCCGACACCGTCGTGAAAAATGACGAAATCGCCCACGGCGCGATTTTTGTTCCCGATAAACCGATCAAATTTTAGACCATTTCGACACCGTCACGAAAAATGATGAAATTGCCCCCGGCGCGATTTTTGTTTCCGATCAACCAGTCAAGTTTGAGCCCATTCCAACACCGTCGAGAAAAATTACGAAATTGACCGTGGCGCGGTTTTTGTTTCCGATCAACCTGTCAAATTTTAGCCCATTCCGACACCGTCGCGAAAAATGACTAAATTGCCCCTGGCGCGATTTTTGTTTCCGATCAACCTGTCAAATTTTAGCCCACTCCGACATAGTCGCTAAAAATAACGAAATTGCCCCCGGCGCGATTTTTGTTTCCGATCAACCTGTCAAATTTCAGCCCATTCCGACACCGTCGCGAAAAATGACGAAGTTGCCATCGGCGCAATTTTTGTTTCCGATCAACCTGTCAAATTTGAGCCCATTCCGACACCGTCGCGAAAAATGACGAAATTGCCTCCGACGCGGTT
>NW_019268106.1:0-5112 GCF_002742605.1 Olea europaea var. sylvestris
TCCAGTCAACCTGCTAAATTTTAGCCCGTATTCGACCCCGTCACGAAAAATGACGAAATTACCCATGGCGCGGTTTTTGTTTCCGATGAACCTGTCACATTTTAGCCCATTCGGACACCACCGCGAAAAATGACGTAATTGCCCCCGGCGTGATTTTTGTTTCCGATCAACCTGCCAAATTTCAGCCCATAACCGACACCGTCGCGAAAAATGACGAAATTGCCCCTGGCGCGGTTTTTGTTTCCGATCAACCTGCCAAATTTCAGCCCATATCCGACACCGTCGCGAAAAATGACGTAATTGCCCCCGGCGTGATTTTTGTTTCCGATCAACCTGCCAAATTTCAGCCCATATCCGACACCGTCGCGAAAAATGACGTAATTGCCCCCGGCGCGATTTTTGTTTCCCATCAACCGACCAAATTTCAGCAATTTCGACACCGTCGCGAAAAGTGATGAAATTGCCCCTGGCGCGAATTTTGTTTCCGATCAACCTGACAAATTTTTGCCCATTCCGACACTGTCGCGAAAAATGACGAAATTGCCCCTGACACGATTTTTGTTTCCAATCAACCTGCCAAATTTCAGACCATTCCGACACCGTCGTGAAAAATGACGAAATTGCCCCTGGCGCGGTTTTTGTTTCCGATCAACCTGTCAAATTTTAGCAAATTCCGGCACAGTCGTGAAAAATTACGAAATTGCCCCCGGCGTGATTTTGGTTTCCTATCAACCTGTCAAATTTTAGCCCATTCCGACACCGTCGCGAAAAATGACGAAATTGCCCCCGGCGCGATTTTTGTTTCTCATCAACCTGCCAAATTTCAGCCCATTCCGAACCCTCGCAAAAAATGAGGAAATTCCCACAGGCGCAATTTTTGTTTACAATCAACCTACCAAATTTCAGCCGATTTCGACACCGTCGCGAAAAATTACGAAATTGCCCCCGGCGTGATTTTGGTTTCCTATCAACCTGTCAAATTTTAGCCCATTCCGACACCGTCGCGAAAAATGTCGAAATTGCCCCTGCGCGATTTTTGTTTCCGATCAACTTGTCACATTTTAGCCCATTCGGACACCGTCGCAAAAAATGAAGAAATTGCCCCTGGCGCGATTTTTGTTTCCGATCAACCTGACAAATTTTAGCCCATTCCGATACCGTCGCGAAAAATGACGAAATTGTCCCCGACACGATTTTTGTTTCCAATCAACCTGCCAAATTTCAGACCATTCCGACACCGTCGCGAAAAATGATGAAATTAAGCCCGGCGCGATTTTCGTTTCCGATCAACCTGTCACATTTTAGCCCATTCCAGCACATTCGCGAAAAATGATGAAATTGCCCTTGGCGCGGTTTTTGTTTCCGATCAACCTGTCAAACTTTAGACCATTCCGACACCGTCGCGAAAAATGACGAAATTGCCCCCGGCGCGATTTTTATTTCCCATCAACCTGCAAAATTTCAGCCATTCCGACAACGTCGCGAAAAATGATGAAATTGCCCCTGGCGCGAATTTTGTTTCCGATCAACCTGTCAAATTTTAGCCCATTCCGACACCGTCGCGAAAAATGACGAAATTGCCCCTGGCGCGATTTTTGTTTCCAATCAACCTGCCAAATTTCAGCCCATAACCGACACCGTCGTGAAAAATGAAGAAATTACCCCTGGCGCGATTTTCGTTTCCATCCAACCTGTCACATTTTAGCCCATTCTGACACCGTCGCGAAAAATGTCGAAATTGCCCCCGGTGCGATTTTTGTTTTCGATCAACCAACCAAATTTCAGCCCATTCCGACACCGTCGTGAAAAATGACGAAATTGCTGTTGGCGCTGTTTTTGTTTCCGATCAACGTGTCAAATTTTAGTACATTCCGATATCGTCGCGAAAAATGACGAAATTGCCCCCGGTGCGATATTTGTTTCTCATCAACCTGCCAAATTTTAGCCCATTCCGACATCGTCGCAAAAAATGACGAAATTACCCCCAGCACGATGTCACATTTTTGCCCATTCGGACACCGTCGCGAAAAATGACGAAATTGCCCCTGGCACGGTTTTTGTTTCCGATCGACCTTACAAATTTTAGCCCATTCCGACACCGTCGCGAAAAATGACAAAATTGCCCCTGACACGATTTTTGTTTCCAATCAACCTGCCAAATTTCAGACCATTCCGACACTGTCGTGAAAAATGACGAAATTGCCCCTGGCGCGGTTTTTGTTTCCGATCAACCTGTCAAATTTTAGTCCATTCCAAAACCGTCGCGAAAAATGACGAAATTGCCCCCGGCGCGATTTTTGTTTCTCATCAACCTGCCAAATTTCAGCCCATTCCGAACCCTCGCAAAAAATGAGGAAATTCCCACAGGCGCAATTTTTGTTTACAATCAACCTACCAAATTTCAGCCGATTTCGACACCGTCGCGAAAAATTACGAAATTGCCCCCGCGCGATTTTTGTTTCCGATCAACTTGTCAAATTTTAGCTCATTCCGACACCATCGTGAAAAATGACGAAATTGCCCCTGGCGAGACTTTTGTTTTCAATCAACCTGTCAAATTTTAGCCCATTCTGACAACGTCGCGAAAAATGACGAAATTGCCCTCGGCGCGATTTTTGTTTCCAATCAGCCTGCCAAATTTCAGCCCATAACCGACACCGTCACGAAAAATGACGAAATTACCCCTAGCGTGGTTTTCGTTTCTGATCAACTTGTCACATTTTAGCCCATTCGGACACCGGCGCAAAAAATGAAGAAATTGCCCCTGGCGCGATTTTTGTTTCCGATCAACCTGACAAATTTTAGCCCATTGCGATACCGTCCCGAAAAATGACGAAATTGTCCCCGACACGATTTTTGTTTCCAATCAACCTGCCAAATTTCAGACCATTCCGACACCGTCGCGAAAAATGACGAAATTACCCCCGGCGCGATTTTCGTTTCCGATCAACCTGTCACATTTTAGCCCATTCCAACACATTCGCGAAAAATGACGAAATTGCCCTTGGCGCGGCTTTTGTTTCCGATCAACCTGTCAAATTTTAGCCCATTCCGACACCGTCGCAAAAAATGACGAAATTGCCCCTGGCGCGATTTTTGTTTCCAATCAACCTGCCAAATTTCAGCCCATAACCGACACCGTCGCAAAAAATGAAGAAATTACCCCTGGCGCGATTTTCGTTTCCATCCAACCTGTCAAATTTCAGCCCATAACCGACACCGTCGCGAAAAATGAAGAAATTACCCCTGGCGCGATTTTCGTTTCCATCCAACCTGTCACATTTTGGCCCATTCTGACACCGTCGCGAAAAATGTCGAAATTGCCCCTGGCGCGGTTTTTGTTTCCGATCAACCTGCCAAATTTCAGCCCATTCCGACACCGTCGCGAAAAATGACGAAATTGCCCCTGGCGCGATTTTTGTTTCCAATCAACCTGCCAAATTTCAGCCCATAATCGATACCGTCGCGAAAAATGACGAAATTGCCCTCGGCGCGATATTTGTTTCTCATCAATCTGCCAAATTTCAGCCCATTCCGACATCGTCGCAAAAAATGATGAAATTGCCCCTAGCGCGATGTCACATTTTAGCCCATTTGGACACCGTCGCGAAAAACGACGAAATTGCCACTGGCACGATTTTTGTTTCCGATCAACCTGACAAATTTTAGCCCATTCCGACAACGTCGCGAAAAATGACGAAATTGCCCCCGGCACGATTTTTGTTTCTAGTCAACCTGCTAAATTTTAGCCCGTAATCGACCCCGTCACGAAAAATGACGAAATTACCCATGGCGCGGTTTTTGTTTCCGATGAACCTATCACATTTTTGCCCATTCGGACACCACCGCGAAAAATGACGAAATTGCCCCGGGAGCGATTTTTGTTTCTGATCAACCTGCCAAATTTCAGCCCATAACCGACACCGTCACGAAAAATGACGAAATTACCCCTGGCGCGATTTTCGTTTCCGATCAACCTGTCACATTTTAGCCCATTCCAACACATTCGCGAAAAATGATGAAATTGCCTTTGGCGCGATTTTTGTTTCCGATCAACCTGTCAAATTTTAGACCATTCCTACACCGTCGCGAAAAATGACGAAATTGCCCCCGGCGCGATTTTTGTTTCCCATCAACCTCCCAAATTTCAGCCATTTCGACACCGTCGCGAAAAATGATGAAATTGCCCCTGGCGCGAATTTTGTTTCCGATCAACCTGTCAAATTTTAGCGCATTCCGACACCGTCGCGAAAAATGATGAAATTGCCCCTGGCGCGATTTTTGTTTCCAATCAACCAGCCAAATTTCAGCCCATAATCGACACCGTCGCGAAAAATGAAGAAATTACCCCTGGCGCGATTTTCATTTCCATCCAACCTGTCACATTTTAGCCCATTCTGACACCGTCGCGAAAAATGTGGAAATTGCCCCTGGAGCGATTTTTGTTTCCGATCAACCTGCCAAATTTCAGCCCATTCCGACACCGTCGTGAAAAATGACGAAATTGCCCCTGGCGCGATTTTTGTTTCCGATCAACTTGTCAAATTTTAGTCCATTTCGATATCGTCGCGAAAAATGACGAAATTGCCCCCGGCACGATATTTGTTTCTCATCAACCTGCCAAATTTCAGCCCATTCCGACATCGTCGCAAAAAATGACGAAATTGCCCCCAGTGCGATATCACATTTTTGCCCATTCGGACACCGTCGCGAAAAATGACGAAATTGGCCCTGGCACGGTTTTTGTTTCCGATCGACCTGACAAATTTTAGCGCATTCCGACGCCGTCGCGAAAAATGACGAAATTGCATCAGACACGATTTTTGTTTCCAATCAACCTGCCAAATTTCAGACCACTCCGACACCGTCGTGAAAAATGACGAAATTGCCCCTGGCGCAATTTTTGTTTCCGATCAACCTGTCAAATTTTAGTCCATTCCAAAACCGTCGCGAAAAATGACGAAATTGCCCCCGGCGCGATTTTTGTTTCTCATCAACCCGCCAAATTTCAGCCCATTCCGACACCGTCGCAAAGAATGACGAAATTGCCCCAGGCGCAATTTTTGTTGACAATCAACCTGCCAAATTTCAGCAGATTTCGACACCGTCGCG
>NW_019268107.1:0-5111 GCF_002742605.1 Olea europaea var. sylvestris
GAGCCAATGAAAAGTGATTTTTGATTTCATGATAACTTCGGGTTTGATCATTTTCGGCAAATTGCTAGTCTAATTCGATTGGAGTCAAGCCATTGAAAAGTGGTTTTTTATTTCATGAAAACTTCGTGTTTGTTCATTTTTGGCGAAATGCTAGTCTAATTCGATTGTAATCGAGCCAATGAGATGTGGTTTTTGATTTCATGAAAACTTCGGCTTTGATCATTTTCGGCAAATTGCTAGCCTAATTCGATTGGAATCAAGCCAATGAAAAGTTGTTTTTGATTTTATGTTAACTTTGGGTTTGTTCATTTTTGGCGAATTGCTAGTCTAATTTGACTGAAATCGAGTCAATGAAAAGTGATTTTTGATTTCATAATAACTTCAAATTTTTTCATTTTTGGCGAATTGCTAGTCTAATTCGATTGGAATCGAACAAACAAAAAGTGGTTTTTGATTTCATAATAAGTTAGGGTTCTGTCATTTATGATAAATTGCTTGTCTAATTCGATTGGAACCGAGCCAAGGAAAACTGGTTTTTGATTTCATGATAACTTCGGGTTGGTTCATTTTTGGCGAATTGCTAGTCTAATTTGGTTGGAATCGAGCCAATAAAAGTGGTTTTTTATTTCTTGATAACTTCGGGTTTGTTCGTTTTCGGCGAATTGCTAGGCTAATTCGGTTGGAATCGAGCCAATGAAAAGTGATTTTTGATTTCATGATATCTTCGGGTTTGATCCTTTTCGAAAAATTGCTAGTCTAATTCGATTGGAATCGAGCCAATGAAAAGTGGTTTTTTATTTCATGAAAACTTCGGGTTTGTTCGTTTTTGACGAAATGCTAGTCTAATTCGATTGGAATCGAGCCAATGAAATGTGATTTTTGATTTCATGAAAACTTCGGCTTTAATCGTTTTCGGCAAATTGCAAGTCTAATTCTATTGGAATCAAGCCAATGAAAAGTTGTTTTTGATTTCATGATAACTTCGCGTTTGTTCATTTTTGGCAAATTGCTAGTCTAATTCGATTGAAATCGAGCCAATGAAAAGTGATTTCGATTTCATAATAACTTCGAGTTTGTTCATTTTTGGCGAATTCCTAGTGTAATTCGATTGGAATCGAACAAAGAAAAAGTGATTTTTGATTCATGATAAGTTCAGGTTTGTTCGTTTTCGGCAAATTGCTTCTCTAATTCGATTGGACTCGAGCCAATGAAAAGTGGTTTTTTATTTCATGATAACTTCGGGTTTGTTCGTTTTTGGCGAATTGCTAGTCTAATTCGATTGAAATCGAGCCAATGAAAAGTGATTTCGATTTCATAATAACTTCAGGTTTGTTCATTTTTGGCGAATTGCTAGTCTAAGTCGATTGGAATAGAGCTAATGAAAAGTGGTTTTTGATTTCATGATAACTCCGGGTTTGTTCGTTTTTGGCGAAGTGCTAGTCTAATTGGATTGGAATCGAGTGAACAAAAAGTGGTTTTTGATTTTATGATAATGTCTGGTTCGTTTGTTTTCAGCGAATCGCTTGTCCAATTTGACTGGAATCGAGCCAATGTAAAGTGGGTTTTGACTTCATGATTACTTCGGGTTTGTTCGTTTTTGGCATATTGATGATCTAATTCGATTGGAATGGAGCCAATGAAAAGTGATTTGTGATTTCATGATAACTTCGAGTTTGATCATTTTCGAAAAATTGCCAGTCTAATTCGATTGGAATCGAGCCAATGAAAAGTGGTTTTTTGTTTCATGAAAACTTTGGGTTTGTTCATTTTCGGCAAAATACTAGTCTAATTCGATTGTAATCGAGCCAATGGGATGTGATTTTTGATTTCATGAAAACTTTGGGTTTGATCGTTTTCGGCAAATTGCTAGTCTAATTAGATTGGAATCAAGCCAATGAAAAGTTGTTTTTGATTTTATGATAACTTCGAGTTTGTTCATTTTTAGCGAATTGCTAGTCTAATTCGATTGAAATCGAGTTAATGAAAAGTGATTTTTGATTTCATAATAACTTCGGGTTTTTTCATTTTTGGCGAATTACTAGTCTAATTCGATTGGAATCGAACAAACAAAAAGTGGTTTTTGATTTCATGTTAAGTTTAGGTTTTTTCATTTTTGACAAATTGCTTGTCTAATTCGATTGGAATCGAGCCAATGAAAACTGGTTTTTGATTTCATGATAACTTCCGGTTGGTTCATTCCTTGCGAATTGCTAGTCTAATTTGGTTAGAATCGAGCCAATGAAAGCGGTTTTTTATTTCATGATAACTTCGGGTTTGTTTGTTTTTGGCGAATTGCTTGTATAATTCGATTGAAATCAAGCCAATGAAAAGTGATTTTTGATTTCATGATAACTTCAGTTTTGTTCATTTTTGGCGAATTGCTAGTCTAATTCGATTGAAATTGAGCCAATGAAAGTGGTTTTTTGTTTCATGAAAATTTCGGGTTTGTTCATTTTTGGCGAAATGCTAGTCTAATTCGATTGGAATCGAGCCAATGAGATGTGGTTTTTGATTTCATGAAAACTTCGGCTTTGATCTTTTTCGGCAAATTGCTAGTCTAATTCGATTGGAATCAAGCCAATGAAAAGTTGTTTTTGATTTTATGATGACTTTGGGTTTGTTCATTTTTGGCGAATTGCTAGTCTAAATTGATTGAAATCG
The DNA here is from genome assembly GCF_002742605.1 of Olea europaea var. sylvestris. NCBI lineage: Eukaryota > Viridiplantae > Streptophyta > Magnoliopsida > Lamiales > Oleaceae > Olea > Olea europaea. The sequence continues at coordinate 2,662 of NW_019268107.1, forward strand.
AGTTAATGAAAAGGGATTTTTGATTTCATAATAACTTCGAGTTTTTTCATTTTTGGCGAATTGCTAGTCTAATTCGATTGGAATCGAACAAACAAAAAGTGGTTTTTGATTTCACAACAAGTTCGGGTTCTATCATTTATGACAAATTGCTTGTCTAATTCGATTGGAACCGAGCCCAGGAAAACTGGTTTTTGATTTCATGATAACTTCGGGTTGGTTGATTTTTGGCGAATTGCTAGTCTAATTTGGTTGGAACCGAGCCAATGAAAAGTGATTTTGATTTCATAATAACTTCAGGTTTGTTCGTTTTTGGCGAATTGCTAGTCTAAGTCGATTGGAATAGAGCTAATGAAAAGTGGTTTTTGATTTCATGATAACTCCGGGTTTGTTCGCTTTTGGCGAAGTGCTAGTCTAATTGGATTGGAATCGAGCGAACAAAAAGTGGTTTTTGATTTTATGATAATGTCTGGTTCGTTTGTTTTCAGCGAATCGCTTGTCCAATTCGACTGGAATCGAGCTAATGTAAAGTGGGTTTTGACTTCATGATTACTTCGGGTTTGTTCATTTTTGGCATATTGATGGTCTAATTCGATTGGAATCGAGCCAATGAAAAGTAATTTGTGATTTTATGATAACTTCGAGTTTGATCATTTTCGAAAAATTGCCAGTCTAATTCGATTGGAATCGAGCCAATGAAAAGTGGTTTTTTGTTTCATGAAAACTTCGGGTTTGTTCATTTTTGGTTAAATGCTAGTCTAATTCGATTGTAATCGAGCCAATGAGATGTGGTTTTTGATTTCATGAAAATTCGTGTTTGATCGTTTTCGGCAAATTGCTAGTCTAATTCGATTGGAATCAAGCCAATGAAAAGTTGTTTTTGATTTTATGATAACTTCCAGTTTGTTCATTTTTGGCGAATTGCTTGTCTAATTCGATTGAAATCGAGTTAATGAAAAGTGATTTTTGATTTCATAATAACTTCAGATTTTTTTATTTTCGGCGAATTGCTAGTCTAATTCGATTAGAATCGAACAAACGAAAGGTAGTTTTTTGATTTCATAATAACTTCAGATTTTTCATTTTTGGCAAATTGCTAGGCTAATTCGATTGGAATCGAACAAACGAAAAGTGGTTTTTGATTTCATAATAAGTTCGGCTTCTGTCATTTTCGACAAATTGCTTGTCTAATTCGATTGGAACCGAGCCAATGAAAACTGGTTTTTGATTTCATGATAACTTCGAGTTGGTTCATTTTTGGCGAATTGCTAGTCTAATTTGGTTGGAAACGAGCCAATGAGAGTGGTTTTTATTTCATGATAACTTCGGGTTTGTTCTTTTTCGACGAATTGCTAGTCTAATTCGATTGGAATTGAGCCAATGAAAAGTGGTTTTTTATTTCATGAAAACTTCGGGTTTGTTCATTTTCGGTGAATTGCTAGTCTAATTCGATTGGAATTGAGCCAATGAAAAGTGGTTTTTTATTTCATGAAAACTTCGGGTTTGTTCATTTTCGGTGAATTGCTAGTCTAATTCGATTGGAATCAAGCCAATGAAAAGTGATTGTTGATTTCATGATAACTTCGGGTTTGTTCGTTTTTGGCGAATTACTAGTCTATTTCGATTGGAATCGAGCCAATGAAATGTTGTTTTTGATTTCATGATAACTTCGGGTTTGATCGTTTTCGCCAAATTGCTAGTCTAATTCGATTGGAATCGAGCCAATGAAAAGTTGTTTTTCATTTCATGATAACTTCTTTTTTGTTCGTTTTTGGCAAATTATTAGTCAAATTCCATTGAAATTGAGTTAATGAAATGTGGTTTTTGATTTCATAATAACTTCGGGTTTGTTCATTTTTGGCGAATTGCTAGTCTAATTCGATTGGAATCGAGCCAACGAAAAGTGGTTTTTGATTTCATGATAACTTTGGGTGTTTTCGTTTTCGGCGAATTGCTTGTCTAATTCGATTGGATTTGATTTCTTGATAACTTCTTGTTTGTTCATTTTTGGTGAATTGCTAGTCTAATTTGGTTAGCCAATGAAAAGTGGTTTTTTATTTCATTATAACTTCGCGTTTGTTCAGTTTTCGTGAATTGGGGGTCTAATTCGGTTGGAATCGAGCCAATGAAAAGTGGTTTTTTATTTCATGATAACTTCGATTTTGCTAGTCTAATTCGATTGGAATTGAGCCAAGGAAAAGTGGTTTTTGATTTCATGATAACTTTGGGTGTTTTCGTTTTCGGCGAATTGCTTGTCTAATTCGATTGGATTTGATTTCTTGATAACTTCTTGTTTGTTCGTTTTTGGTGAATTGCTAGTCTAATTTGGTTAGCCAATGAAAAGTGGCTTTTTATTTCATTATAACTTCGGGTTTGTTCAGTTTTCGTGAATTGCAGGTCTAATTCGGTTGGAATCGAGCCCATGAAAAGTGGTTTTTTATTTCATGATAACT
>NW_019268108.1:0-5111 GCF_002742605.1 Olea europaea var. sylvestris
TTGAAAGAATGAGCACTTGCATATTTGGAACGCTTGGAGATTCGGCGTACGAAGAATTGAGCGTAACTTTTGCACACGGTGTCTGTTTTGGGACCATAAGTACTTTTTGGAAATGTAACGACCCTTTTCGATTGAACTCTCCACTTCGTCATGAGGTACGAGGGATTTTGGCCATTTTTCGAAAGAATGAGCACTTGCATATTTGGAACGCTTGGAGAGTCAGCGTACGAAGAATTGAGCATAACTTTTACGCACGATGTTCGTTTTGGGCCAATAAGTACTTTTTGGAAATTTAGCAACCGTTTTGGATTGAAATCACCACTTCGTCGTGACGTACGAGGGATTTTGGCCATTTTTGGAAAGAATGAGCACTTGCATATTTAGAACGCTAGGAGAGTCGGCCTACGAAGAATTGAGCTTAACTTTTGCACGCGGTGTCCGTTTTGGGCCCAGAAGTACTTTTTGGAAATGTAGCGACCGTTTTGGATTGAACTCACCACTTCGTCGTGACGTACGAGGTATTTTGGCCATTTTTCGAAAGAATGAGCACTTTCATATTTAGAACGCTTGGAGAGTCGGCAGACGAAGGATTGAGAGTAACTTTTGCACACAGTGTCCGTTTTGGGCCCACAAGTACTTTTTGAAAATGTAGCGACCGTTTTGGTTTGAACTCACAACATCATCGTGACGTATGAGGGATTTTGGCAATTTTTTGAAAGAATGAGCACTTGCATATTTAGAACGCTTGGAGAGTCGACGGACGAAGAATTGAGCGTAACTTTTGCACACGGTGTCCGTTTTGGGCCCATAAGTACTTTTTCGAAATGTAGCGACCGTTTTGGATTGAACTCACCACTTCGTCGAGACGCACGAGGGATTTTGGCCATTTTTCGAAAGAATGAGCACTTGCATATTTAGAACGCTTGGAGAGTCGACGGACGAAGAATTGAGCGTAACTTTTGCACACGGTGTCCGTTTTGGGCCCATAAGTACTTTTTCGAAATGTAGCGACCGTTTTGGATTGAACTCACCACTTCGTCGAGACGCACGAGGGATTTTGGCCATTTTTCGAAAGAATGAGCACTTGCATATTTGGAACGCTTGGAGAGTCGGCGTACGAAGAATTTAGCGTAACTTTTGCACACGGTCTCCGTTTCGGGCCCATAAGTACTTTTTGGAAATGTAGCGACGATTTTGGGTTGAACTCACCACTTCGTCATGACGTACGAGGTATTTTGGCCATTTTTCTAAAGGATGAGCACTTGCATATTTGGAAAGCTTGGAGAGTCGACGGATGAAGAATTGAGCGTAACTTTTACACACGGTGTCCGTTTTGGGCCCATAAGTAATTTTTGGAAATGTAGCGACCGTTTTGGATTGAACTCACCACTTCATCGTGGTGTACGAGGGATTTTGGCCATTTTTCGAAAGAATGAGCACTTGTTTATTTGGAACGCTTGGAGAGTTGGCGTACGAAGAATTGAGCGTAACTTTTGCACACGGTATCTGTTTTGGTCCCATAAGTACTTTTTGGAAATATGGCGACCGTTTTCGATTGAACTCAGCACTTCGTCGTGACGTAAGAGGGAATTCGGCCATTTTTCGAAAAAATGAGCACTTGTATGTTTGGAACGCTCGGAGAGTCGACGGACGAAGAATTGAGCGTAACTTTTGCACACGGTGTCCGTTTTGGGCCCATAAAAATACTTTTTGGAAATGTAGCGACCGTTTTGGATTGAACTCACCACTTCGTCGTGACGTACGAGTGATTTTGGCTATTTTTCTAAAGAATGAGCACTCGTATATTTGGAACGCTTGGAGAGTTGGCGTACGAAGAAATGAGCGTAACTTTTGCACACGGTGTCCGTTTTGGGCCCATAAGTACTTTTTGCAAATGTAGCGACCGTTTTGGATTGAACTCACCACTTCGTTGAGACGTACGAAGGATTTTGGCCATTTTTCGAAAGAATGAGCACTTGCATATTTGGAACGCTTGGAGAGTCGGCGTACGACGAATTGAGCGTAACTTTTGCACAAGGTATCCGTTTTGGGACCATAAGTACTTTTTGGAAATGTAGCGACCGTTTTCAATTGAACTCACCACTTCGTCGTGAGGTGCGAGGGATTTTGTCCATTTTTCGAAAGAATGAGCACTTGCATATTTAGAACGCTTGGAGAGTAACTTTTGCACACGGTGTCCGTTTTGGGCCCATAAGAACTTTTTGGAAATGTAGCGACCGTTTCGGATTGAACTCACCACTTCGTCGTGCCGTACGAGGGATTTTGGCCATTTTTCGAAAGAATGAGCACTTGCATATTTAGAACGCTTGGAGAGTAACTTTTGCACACGGTGTCCGTTTTGGGCCCATAAGAACTTTTTGGAAATGTAGCGACCGTTTCGGATTGAACTCACCACTTCGTCGTGCCGTACGAGGGATTTTGGCCATTTTTCGAAAGAATGAGCACTTGCATATTTAGAACGCTTGGAGAGTAACTTTTGCACACGGTGTCCGTTTTGGGCCCATAAGAACTTTTTGGAAATGTAGCGACCGTTTCGGATTGAACTCACCACTTCGTCGTGCCGTACGAGGGATTTTGGCCATTTTTCGAAAGAATGAGCACTTGCATATTTAGAACGCTTGGAGAGTAACTTTTGCACACGGTGTCCGTTTTGGGCCCATAAGAACTTTTTGGAAATGTAGCGACCGTTTCGGATTGAACTCACCACTTCGTCGTGCCGTACGAGGGATTTTGGCCATTTTTCGAAAGAATGAGCACTTGCATATTTAGAACGCTTGGAGAGTAACTTTTGCACACGGTGTCCGTTTTGGGCCCATAAGAACTTTTTGGAAATGTAGCGACCGTTTCGGATTGAACTCACCACTTCGTCGTGCCGTACGAGGGATTTTGGCCATTTTTCGAAAGAATGAGCACTTGCATATTTGGAACGCTTGGAGAGTCGGGGGACAAAAAATTGAGCGTAACTTTTGTACACGGTGTCGGTTTTGGGCCCATAAGTACTTTTTGAAAATGTAGCGACCGTTTTGGATTGAACTCACCACTTCATCGCGACATACGAGGGATTTAGGCCATTTTATGAGAGAATGAGCACTTGCATATTTGGAACGCTTGTAGAGTCAGCGTACGAAGAATTGAGCTTAACTTTGGCACACGGTGTCCATTTTGGGCCCATAAGTACAATTTGGAAATGTAGCGACCGTTTTGGATTGAACTCACCACTTCGTCGTGACGTACGAGGGATTTTGGCCATTTTTCGAAGGAATGAGCACTTGTATATTTAGAACTCTTGGAGAGTCGACGGACGAAGAATTGAGCATAACTTTTGCACACGGTGTCCGTTTTGGGCCCATAAGTACTTTTTGGAAATGTAGCGACCGTTTTCGATTGAACTCACCACTTCATCGTGAGGTACGAGGGATTTTGGCCATTTTTCGAAAGAATGAGCACTTGCATATTTGGAACGCTTGGAGAGTCGGCGTATGAAGAATTGAGCGTAACTTTTGCACACGGTGTCCGTTTTGGGCCCATAAGTACTTTTTGGAAATGTAGCGACCGTTTTGGATTGACCTCACCACTTTGTCGTGACGTACGAGGGATTTTGGCCTTTTTTTGATAGAATGAGCACTTGCATATTTGGAAAGCTTGGAGAGACGGCGTATGAAGAATTGAGCGTAACTTTGGCACACGGTGTTCGTTTTGGGCCCATAAGTACTTTTTGGAAATGTAGCGACCGTTTTGGATTGAACTCACAGATTCGTCATGATGTACGAGGGATTTTGGCCATTTTTGGAAAGAATGAGCACTTGCATATTTCGAACGTTTAGAGAGTCGGCGGACGAAGAATTGAGCGTAACTATTGCACACGGTGTCCGTTTTGGGCCCATAAGTACTTTTTGGAAATGTAGCGACCGCTTTCGACTGAACTCACCACTTCATCATGAGGTACGAAGGATTTTGGCCATTTTTCGAAAGAATGAGCACTTGCATATTTCGAACGCTTTGAGAGTCGGCGGACGAAGAATTGAACGTAACTTTTGCACACGGTGTCCATTTTGGGCCCATAAGTACTTTTTGGAAATGTAGCCACCGTTTTGGATTGATCTCACCACTTCGTCGTGATGTACGAGGAATTTTGGCCATTTTTTGAAAGAATGAGCACTTGAATATTTGGAACGCTTGGAGAATTGGCGTACGAAGAATTGAGCGTAACTTTTGCACGCAGTGTCCATTTTGGGCGCATAAGTACTTTTTGGAAATGTAGCGACCGTTTTGGATTGAACTCACCGCTTCGTCGTGACGTACGAGGGATTTTGGCTATTTTTCGAAAAAATGAGCACTTCCATATTTAGAACGCTTGGAGAGTCGATGGACGAAGAATTGAGCGTAACTTTTGCACGCAGTGTCCATTTTGGGCGCATAAGTACTTTTTGGAAATGTAGCGACCGTTTTAGATTGAACTCAGCACTTCGTCGTGACGTAAGAGGGATTTTGACCATTTTTCGAAAAAATGAGCACTTGCATATTTGGAACGCTTGGAGAGTCGGCAGACGAAGAATTGAACGTAACTTTTACACACGGTGTCCGTTTTGGGCCCATAAGTACTTTTTGGAAATTTAGGAACCGTTTTGGATTGAACTCACCAGTTTATCGTGACGTACGATGGATTTTGGCCATTTTTTGAAAGAATGAGCTCTTGCATATTTGGAACGCTTGGAGAGTCGGCGGACGAAGAGTTGAGCGTAACTTTTGCACACGGTGTCCGTTTTTGGCCCATAAGTACTTTTTGGAAATTTAGCAACCATTTTTGATTGAACTCACCACTTCGTCGTGACGTACGAGGGATTTTGGCCATTTTTCGAAAGAATGAGCTCTTGCATATTTGGAAAGCTTGGAGAGTCGGCGGACGAAGAATTGAGCGTAACTTTTGCACACGGTGTCCGTTTTGGGCGCATAAGTACTCTTTGGAAATGTAGTGACCGTTTTGGATTGGACTCTCCACTTTGTCGACACGTGCGAGGGATTTTGGCCATTTTTCGAAAGAATAGGCACTTGAATAATTGTAACGGTTGGAGAGTCGGCGTACGAAGAAT
>NW_019268109.1:0-5110 GCF_002742605.1 Olea europaea var. sylvestris
GTTTATTTAAATGTTTAGTCATGTTAGGGACTCGACCTCCTACGTGGCCAAGGATTTATACCCTTTTATTCAGTCTAATGATCTGTTTATTTAAGTTAGTCGAACTGTCTTAATTTAGCAATCTATGTGCTGATTGTTCCTTGAGAATGATTCATCTTTCCGTTCATAACACTAATTAATTAATATAATTAAATAAATAACAACTATAACTGTAAGCATTTTATTATACATATATATTCCCAACTACTGCATACAATATTCTAGAGCATGATGAGGGTTCCATAGTGCACGAAATTTGGTTGACCAAGACATGAGCCCACATGTATTAGCCCGTTTGGAATACTTTTAGATTTTAATTCAAGAAATAAGTCAAACTATATATATATATATATATATATATATATACACACACATGTGAAGCAAATAAACTTACCCCTTCAAAAATTATGATCTTCACCAACCTGAATTTGATCCTTGTTTAATTGATGGATTCAGGGAATAATGCCATATTACTTCATTGTGTTTGGATGATTAAGTCAATCTCTTACCGGAGTTTGACTGAAAGATGAGAGTGGGCCGTTACTAATAATGCATTTAATTGCAACAAATCATTGTCTACTAATTATGATTAAAATTTGAGTTTTTAGAGCTAATCCCTTGGCCTACTTGTGTAGGCAGACACATTGTTTTTATTTCTCAAAAACCAAAAAAAATTGTTATATTTGTAGGAAAAGTTTGAAATTGAGATTCAGTTCATCCCTTGATTAACTTACAGGCATTCTCATAAATGGTCCATATATAAATTTTAGTTTATTTAGTCAATCACTTAATAACATTTATCCTTGTTTCAATTAGTCATTAAAATCGATTCCGTGAGTTCAAACTAATGGTAACGTTGATTTGCTCGTGGAATGCTTTTATGTAGCGTAATTATAGACATCAATTGTATAGCTCAAAAGGTTTTTTTTTTTCTTTTTTTTCTTTTTTATGAAAATTTTGTTTTTTGTTTGAAAAGTATAACTGTTGTGCTTTTTATGATGTTAGTTTTTGCCCATGTAATGCATGGGTTTGGTTATATTGAAGGTAATGTTAGTTCTTAAATATGATTATCATGAAAAACATTTTGTTTTGAAGTTTTGAAAAAGGAATAGGGGAGAAAAAGAGTTATTCTAGCATAAAAACCTTTATAATGAACTAAGAAAGAGAAAGATCTCTAGCAAAACTACATATCTTATCTCCTACATCACAAGAGAATAGCTAGAGATCTTACCAAACAAAATTACTTTCACACATGGGTGAAGATTAAACTTTTAACAATATTTTCTATACTTTCTTCTCGGTTCAGGATTGACTCTTAGATAAAACTGATACAAATTGTTAAAAAGAAATGTCCAAGTGTAGAAGTCATAGAACACAATGTTTCAAAATTCTTGTATTTTGAAAGAACTTAGAAATAAATTAAAATTTGAAGACAACAACCCTAAATTTACAATTAATTCATAAATCAAAGCATTGCTAACAACAAATAGAAACTAACCAAAATTAACAACATTTATAAATAATTTACTTAATTTAATAAACTAAACACTAATGATAGCATCATTAGCTTCAATGGCCTCGAAATTAGCCTTCTTCGCTACGAATTTCTTTACCCGCATCTGCTCCTACTTTCTCATCACCTCAAAGACCTTCAAAAACTTACATAAAACTTACTTTTAACTATTCCAAATAACCAACACAAACTAATTTCTTCATAACATAAACAATTCATCTTTGTTTAATCAAGATGAAAAAAGCTTGCTTCGGAAAATAATAATTAACCGTTTGGCATGAGAAGAGTTATTAATTTATTTGAGAGCTTTGGGCCCTCTCTCCAATGATATTGGAATGAAACCCCTCCCTTTTGAATGCTCGATTGCGGGTTGAGAATTCGGTCGAAAAGAATCTGAAATCGAAGCAGAACTTGAAGGTGTGGAAGATGAGAAAGGAGAAAATCGAACTTGTCAATTACACATAATCAGTATATTAGACTACAATCAATTGCTAACAGCTTTTCATCGAAATGTAATCTCTTTGTACACAAAAGATAAGACACTCACTTGCCAACCACCATTTTAACTTGAACATGAACAAGTAACAAGCTTGTACTACCAATTGGGCCGAAGAATTTAATACATTCATTGATGTCAAAGTTTGGAACTGTTGCCATAGTTTCATCAACTTCTTGGCGCTTATGGAGTTTCATTAAGGGCTTGGCTTTTAAGGAAACTATATTTATTGATTACAACAACAAAAACTAAGTATTAAGTACTATTCAGTTTTAATTTTGAAACTATAAAAATAGAGCAAGCTATGTAAATCGCATTAAATTCTGGTAAGAAAAGACTAAATAGTGGTACAAAATCAGCACCGACTACTGTAGCAAGTGTAGCTTCTTTTAAAAGGGTATTTCAGTCGCACTAACTCTTTACCTCGGTGCAATTGTTCAGATGACCTTGATCTTTTTTAGCCTTGTTCATTGAATCACGATCAAGTGGGCCCCACCCCATGTGAGAGGAAGGACACCCCTATGTACTGAAAATTATGTACAAATATCTTTATCCTTGTTAGAAATATATGAGTGTTAATAAAAGATAATCTACAAATGATAAACTTTTGTTCTACTATTAAAAAGGTGAATAGTAGTGTCAATAATTAGATGATTCACTTATTTGTAAAGTTATTTTACCCTAATTCATTTATTAAATGTTTATTCAAAAATATTTATTTTCTTCAAATTTGTACGATTGATGTCAAGGATGTTTAAACTGTATAAAATAATAAACTAATTTACACGTCATTGGAGAAAAATAACAAATATTTAGACACTTAAATAATGCACCATATTAGATTTAAAAAAATATATGAGTAAGGAAGATAGAAATTGACAATATTAGATCAAAATAAGCTATGGTGTATTGTTATAATATGACATAATTTGATGCTACATCATATTGGAAAGAAGTGCAAGTACAGAAGAAATGAAAAAAACAAAAAAGACAAAATTTTATATTTATGTAATTTTTCTTAGTTATATGTGAATTTACTCATTTTTTCTCCTTATAAGTGACTTCTTACTTAGATATTTTACTAATAAGTATTTATTTATTTATTTTTACTAAATATTTAACTAACAAGTGCATACTTTTTCATATAAGTGATTTTTCTACTTTTGCTTAATTTTTTACTTACAAAAATAAATATTTTTGCATACAAGCGAGCTTTTTCTAAGTAAATTTTTATTTATGAGCTATATTTTAGCTTCTAAGCCAACTTTTTACTCATGAGTAATTATTTTTAGGAATATTTATTGGTATACAAAGAAAAATAAAATAAATTATTCATATAATGCACACAAAAAAAACTCAACAACCAAAAAGGAAAAACTTGTTCTAAATAAGTAACCAAAAAACCTAAGAAACTACAGAACAAAATTTGAAAATAAATACTATGAAAACACTTCAGTGCATATACTTAAATAAGAGAAAGAATAATCGAATTTGTAAAAAAAAAATAAATAAATAAATAAACAGAGACGGAGAGGGAGAGAGAGAGAGACAAACAACAAACTGAAGCAACAAAATTAACTTAAAGAACTTACCCAACAAAGAATTTCACTAGAGATAAAATACAGTTAAACACTATAAAAACAAAAACAAAAACAATAAATAATAAAAATACAAAGGTTATTTTGAATATACATAAAATTAAATTCTCAAATTATAAAAATTCTACAATAAAAACTAATTACTTCCCCACGGTAAATAACATCAAACGAACCGACATACCTGAGGTCAGTACACTTGAATTCCTGTAAACGTGAAAAAACTGAAGAAAAAAATTAAAATTTAAATACACGTATGGTGGAAAAAAAGAATAAAAATAAGAAAAATAAAAAAAGAACATATTGTTGATCACAGAACTCCAGTAAGATTGAAATTGAAAAATATAAAAGGTAATGAACATGACGAGGAATATAAAGCTTTTGATCTATTTTTGAGCAGTAAAGATGAAGAATGCAGAAGAAAATGGGAAAGCAAAGTACACTAATTTTTACATCATATTACCCATGGACAATAATAAGCTAAAGTATCCCACTTCCCAACGCATAGTGGGTTGTACATGTAGAAAGATTGAAAAGCAAATGTAGAAAAATTGAAAGCAATTACGTGTGGGGTGAAAACTTGATTTAATTGAAAATTGAAAAGGCCATTATGCCTTCGTTGTAATAATCAATTTATCACAACTACCTTCAAATTTATAAGTTGACATATTTTCTTAATTGTTCAAGTTAAGGGTGAGATGAGAATTATCAGTAAAGCCATGAAGTCAATATGAAAAAGTTGAGGCATCCAATTGTGTTTGCCTTCTCAATGATATATATATATATATATATACACACACACACACACACACACACACACACACACACACACACAATAAATTATTGTATTAAAACAATCATTTAAACCATCAGGTTTTAGAGTTTGAGCAATTTGAATTTTCTCTTGTTCAGTAATATAATTGAACCACAAATTATTAATTTAACCAAAAAATCGTTGAATAATATTGTTTGTTGCCTCAATTGGAGAAATTTCTTCTTGAATATAGGCGTTATAACAAGCACCCATACTTTCAAGAATTTCAAAAATTTGATATTCAGTTAAACCATCTATATTCCAAATAATTATTCCTGAACCAAAAAATATTGTAGGCATTTTAGCCTTTTGTTCGAAAAGTAAATCTGGAGGAATATTTTTTGGATAATAAGGAGGAATTTTTGAAAATTGAACTTTTTTACCTTGAAATTTATTGATTTGAGGAACTTCATCATCAATAAATTGCGATTCAATATCGTCAATAGTATTGATGTTATTTGAAGTAGAGGATGGTGATATTTTTTATAACTGAGTAGCAAGTTCTTTTAGAACATTAATCTCAGTTTTGAGACCATTTTTGGGTTTAGCCTCATGCCTGTTAATTAAAAATGGCTCTATTGACTTAATACATTTTGAAGAAGATGATGTCTCAGGTTCAGAATTTATTTCAATTCTGTTAAGCTGAGAACGGA
>NW_019268110.1:0-7589 GCF_002742605.1 Olea europaea var. sylvestris
AAAGAACTTATATGATAAAAAATTCAGATGCTTGTGCCAATATGAAGGATGGACACTCCTTACAAATAATGGAAAAGAAAAATATACCATTTTGAAAGAATATATCCAGAAATTTGATACGCATCAAATTAATGGAAGTCCAACAACAATTCAAGAATCATGCAGATTGAGGGAGTGCCCCACATGTAGACAAAATTGAGAGATTGATGGATGGAAAATAACCTACCACTACCAAAGCATCTGGCCAGCTGCGTATGAAGACAAAGATGGAAAAGCAATAATAGAAAAGCATCTAGCCAGCTACATATGAAGCCAAAGATGACAAGGCAATAATAGAAGAAAAGATGCCACTTTGATGAAAAAGCAAAAAATGCATGTGAAGATGTAGACTCCAGGAGGAAAAGAATAGAGAGGCATGTGAGCCTTTTCAAAATTATGATGTATGCAATGATGTAATAGATCAATAATAGCAAGTTTGAGTCATGTATAAATAGAGGTCATTGGGAAAAGAATGGATCATCTCGAGTTAGAAACCATTCTCTTTCCTTAAGTTTTCAAAACCAATTTTCTGGAAACCCCTTGTATACAATAGAAACCTTGTATAAATCATTATAGAAATAAAATTTCAATCTTTTGATATCAGAAAAATATGAGTTTCTAAACCTCCTATCCCATAGATTCTTGATAGATTGAAGAAGATAATTTCTTTCTTACTTTAACAAAGAAAGAATTTTCTTTACTTAAAATCTTTATTCTCAATTCTAAGAAAAGATACAGTGAGGGCAAGAAGCTGAAATAACAGAATTCCCATTGAGGCAAGAGGCCATTTGAGGCAGCAATTTGCAAATTCAGAGCCTGAAGGTCACTCGGTTCTAAGAATACAGATTTAAGATCAAAAGTAAGGTAAAATTATTGTCTTTGTTAAATTTAGAAAGAATTCTTCTAATATCTTGAAAGAATCGTAGGGATTATTACTTTTCATGTTTGCAAAAAACTTATATAACATGTTATTATTATTCATAAAATTTGCAAAGAATTATCTGAATAATGCCAGGTTATACAATTAAAGGATTAGATAATCTGTTAGAAAAATTATTGGAAAAAATAAGAAATATTTTTGCTCAACTAGAGATTATGGATATTTCATCTAAAGAATATGATAATCTTAGTAAATTAGATGACAATTATATTACAGATTATGCTAGTTTATTAGATCGAAGGATGGAATTATATACTAAAACTCGAAATGAGAGAAATAGAGGAATTTAGAACTATCCCAATAAATTAACGATATCTTGTGCAAAATATGACAAATCCTTTCATTAAGGGTATTATAGACATTTTACCAAAAATGAATAGTAGTAGGCCATTTATAAAAATCTCCCCAACTTGTCATTGCCTGCTTCTACCTGCAAACTCGTCCCTCTCACAGCACAAGCTAATCTCAACTCGTTTAGCACGCTCACAGGCAGTGAGGAAGGCTTCGTACATTTTTTTTTTGGTCTTCGATTTATTGCTGGTTCTGCTTCTATTCGAACCAAGTGAAGAGTGTACCACTGGTAGCAAGATATTGGATTCAATGATTTGGGAAAAGATGGTGAGGAAACCTGATATTCAGGACCTCCAGTTTACGATTAAACACAATGACTGTTGAACCAATAATTTTGGGGCTACATTAAAAGAAATTTCATGGTTATGCCTGGTCTGATATTCAGGACCTGATATCTGGTCTGTTGAACCAAAAAACTAATTAAATCTACTTTTGGTAGTAAACAAGCTTAGAAAGAAAAGTTGGAAGATTTCAGGCAGTTAACTGGTTGGGAAGCACCAGCAAGCAGTATTTTTGTGCGGTTTGATGATTTAATCTAACGCCTATTTTTTGGTTTCTCTTATTTTTGTGCGGTTTGATGATTTAATCTAACGCCTGATTTGCAACATAGGGCCCAACGTTGTAAAAAGTCTTATTTTGTTGTAGTGCCTATCTCTTTTTTCTTTTGCCTTTAGGGAAATTAAAAAATAAACTGAGCAAAACAAGTGATGAGAGTATATTTGCATAATTAGGATTTGATATTGGTTAGAAACAGATATTCCGGAAGTTAAATCACATAATTCCATTCAAGTGGTGTTGATGAAATATGATTAACACACACATTCGAAAGCTGAATAAAAGATTTGTAAAGTTCGTGAAATAATTCTTCGTTCTCGTGTTTCATTAACTTGTTTAAATTTTGTGAATTAGATATGCATTTTGAGGAAACATTAGTTACTTAAGTTGAGTTGAGTATATTTGTGTAGAGTCAAGTTAATTGTCTATTATGCCTTATTCGAGGAAAAAAAGTTTGGGGATATTTGACAAGTGTAAATATTACATTTATCTACGCCATCAAAACTCACTTTTGGGAGCATTTTTATGAATTTGATGATTAATTTTGTGTATTTTTGGATTATGCTAGGAAAAAACCTGGTATTGGAAAAAGTGTTGATAAAAAGGATACAATTTGGAATTTTTTTATTACAGTTTTGGAATCAAATTCTACACTTGAAATCGAATGACTTGACATGAAATAAAGAAAGTTTTGAACTGCACAATAAAGTGGATCCAGGGACTATAATTGTAATTTCCTAAAGAATTGTGGCCTTGGTGAGATTACGAGCCTGTTTGGGAGTGATTTTGATAATTGATTTGTTGATCATTAGGAGAAAAATGGGGTCCACCTGTGAGAGAAGATGTCAAATACGAGGAGTAATTTTTATCTTGTTCTTTGTAGTTGAACCATGTTATGTCTTTTAACCTTTATTTGATTAATTTTGAATTGGCTAGATGCATATTGTTAGGATGAATGATATAGATTAGACTTTTAGTAATTATTTAAATTCAAATGTTTCGTGTGACTCCAATATCTATTAATTATTTATTGCATTTTTGTTGCTTTCTAATAAGTGCATTTGTGCACTTATTCGAGCCAAATTACTAAACTTTTATGTCGTTAAAGTATTAAATTTTACTTAATATGAGTTCTCTTGTTTCAGTTTTGGAACGATTCATAAGCCATTAGAAAAGAAAAAAGAATAAATTGATGATTGGGTTGAAGGTTTGGAGACTTTTTGCACATCAGAAGAAGTTAAAGGATCAAAATAAGCATAATTTGTACTGGATGACCAAAATAAAAGAAAGAATGAAGAAAATGACTAAAAAGCGAATTTTGAAAGTTATTATGATTGGGCACCTGCCCAGTTATAATATCTGGGCGACCACCCGACTTGAAGTTTCAAAAGCATGGATGAATTAATGTGCTTAGGCTGTAGGCACTCACCCAGTCCAATTGATGCAAAGGGTCCATTTTTCATTTCGAATTCTTCGCCAACAAGGACTCTTCTTCTTGGGCCAATTTTGGACATTTTTGAAAGCTTTTTGGAGACTTTCGAAAGGCCTATAAAAGAAATTTATCAGCTCTAAATTAGAGGGATAAATATACCATTCCATTCATCTTATATTCATCATAAAAATTCATCTTTTTGGAGCCAAAAACTAGAATTTTCATTGGACTACTCATCAGGATTGAAGATTAAGTGTGAAGACAGAGTTATACCATTAGATTTTCTTCTTCTCCAGGTTATGAATTCCATCTTTTGTATTAGTTTTTCCCTCTTTATCATGCTATGCTAGATTTATTTCTGATGCCTAGGTTTTCGATGAATCTTGTACTACGAAGCTTTAGGCCATGTTCTCTTTTCTGTTTTCAATCCGTTTTCTATTTTCGATTTTGGAAAATAGTGAAAACGCGTTCTCTTTTCCATTTTTGAAAACGAATTTTGAAAAAAAAAAATTTGTAAAGAAAATGCAAAACGTCAAAATCGACGTTTTGGACGTTTTCTGTACAAAATCCAAAAATGGTCGAAAACGCGGAAAATAGGAGAGAGAAAACCATTCAAGCCGTGTCTCTTCCGTCTCCCTTTCTCTCTTCCTTCAATTGTCTCTTCCTCCTCCCTTCTCGACGCCGGCACCAACTTACCTTCACCATTCGAATTATAGCTTTCCTCATGAACACGACGCTACAACCAGGCTCTTTTATTGGGGTATTCATTTTTCCCTTGACGACATTGTTCAAGCTTCTCGCCGTCTCGACAATGAAATCCAAATACTCAAGGTTTTCCTGTCTTTCTCGCTCTTCTTGCGTGAGAAATTAGATTATAACTTTGTCTTGTTAAGTGATATACAATTTAATTTCTTTAGGAAGAGTTGTAGAAAACGAATCTGCCAATTTGAGTTTTTGTAGGTTAAGATTAAATTCTGTGATTTTCTTTTAATGCTACTAAAATGAGCTAAATGGTTTCCAGTTTACCAATAGTTCAGGGAATAAGTAACTGGTGTAACATGGGGAATTTTGGTTGATTTTGGCGGTGACAATGGTTGATTGTTCATGGTGGTGGTGTTGATTTTGACAGTGGTTGATGGTGGTAGTGACTGGTGGTGGCGTTGTGGTGGTGTTGATTTTGGTCGGCTTTGTGGTGGTTATTTCAATAAAATATTATAAAAAACTTTTCTCAAAATTTCAAAACAAATGCGCTTTTCATTTTTGTGTTTTGAGAAACAGTTTTGCAAAATGACAAAAAGAACGTATTTTCAACAATTTCAAAATAAGCACTCAAAACGCAAAATTCAAAATGAATTCAAAACTCAAAACTACAAAATTGAAACACAAAGAGAACAACACATTAACTTTTGAATCTTATTTTTGATGTTAAAGCATGTTTTCAATTCTTGAATGGTTGTCATGGATTTATGTTTCTCTTAAATTTTATTTACAATAGCTATATGAGTTTTGTAACATATTTTACCTTCGAAAGATTGAAAATAAGTTAGACTAATGTCAATTGTCGCAGAGTCTGATAAGGTATAGAAATATACAAGCACGCTCTACATGATCTTTAAGTACTTATAAATCCTTAATGCGTTCTTGTAGGTTCACATATGTCATAGATATATAGTCAAACCACATGTGATAATAAGTTTAATTTTGCTAGAGAGAGATTGTAAACAATTAAATATAAATTAGAGTCCAACTCTAATTTTAAAACTTAAGACGGTTGAATTTCATTAAAATTAAATTTTAATTAAATAACAAAATTAGAATCCAACTCTAAAGTCCAGATATTAGGGCGAACTTATTTAATTAAAATCAAATTTTAATTGAATATTAAATTAGAGTCCAACTCTAATTCATAAGTATATTAGGATGAGATTATTTAATTAGAATCAAATTCTAACTAAATATCGAATTAGACTCTAACTCTAAGTGCAATTGAATTAAAATTTTAATTTAGGATAAAATTCCTAAATAAAATAAAATTCAATTTATAGTCAAAGTTTTATATTTAAGTTAAACTCCAATTTTAATGAAAATATAAAAAGGTCGTCCATTTTAAATAAATTTTTCAAAGGGTCAAAGTTGAAAATATGGGTCAAATGATTTTCAAAATCAATTTTAAAACCCTTATCCTTTTTGAAAAATTTTATTTGACCCAATTTAAAATTATAACCAAATCCTTCCACTTTAAAAAATTGCAGAATAGGTCCCTGCAGAATCAGCTTGCGTGGTTGCGTTGCCACAGCCATTATCGCTGCTGTATATGATTGATTACAACTTTGCATTTATTTTAGTTAAATTAGGTATCGCATTCATTACAACTTTACGTTGGTTTTAGTTAAGTTAGGTCTTGCATTCGTAATTAGATTATTTGATTACAATTTAGTAATTGAAAATTGTCAATTTTCATAGTTTCGATAAATGCTAAGTTAATTCAAACTCGAACTAGTACAATCTCTTTGGGTATGATAATTGTTAAGGAACTGTGCACTTGTGGTATTTCAAATGAAAGAATATATTCACAACACTTTATATTGTCTACGCATCAACTAATTGATTATGGATAATACTAAGATTGAGAGATAATTTACTAATTAACTCGTTCAATAAATGGCATAGGTATTATAAGAGATCTATGGATAATTATGGGCTATGGAATTTTGGTCGAACTTTGTTACTTGATACATTCATGTGTATGTATTTAAATAGAAATATATTAAATTCGTGACATACGAATAAAGTTAGTTTTGCTTGAAAGAGATCAGTAACTATAATTGGTTAATTCGATTGTTTGATAGATATAAAAGGGACTAAATGAATTGAGATTAGATGAAAATTAAATGACATAAGTGAAATCGAAATTTCTAACTATTTAATCTTATAATCTTCTCAAACGTTATATAAGTAGATTACCTTAGATTAATTTGGTTCATTTTACAGAACTTAAAAAACAATAATAATAATAAATAAATAAATGAAATAAAAACTTTGATAATTGATTACCGATTAAAATTGATGAAAATTTATATTGAATAATAGTCTTTGTGGTACTTCGACTCAATTTTCTACTTTATTACTTGTTACTATCCCTACACTTATGGAATCATGTGACACATAACCAAGAGGAAACTAAAATAGTGTAATTGCGCCCTGAAGTGTCAAAGCATTTGTCACACCTTCACTGTGAGAAAAGATAATATTGATATAGAAAAATTAAGGCAGGACAGTATATATATCTGGCCTGAACTAAAGAAACAGTTTGTGAACTCTTTCTCTGGGAACCAACACAGAGAAGCTCATGCAGCCAGGATTCATGATATTAGATAAGAAGAGGTAGGGTCTCTAAAAAGATATCTGAATACTTTTGTTGAGAATTTAATCAAAATTTTCAATTTCCACCATGTTGGGTTCGAACCCTGGACCTTTGGTCATATTGCTTCCACAGTTTTTTAGTTCAAAAACGTGTTCAATAAGTTTGACACTTCTTCCCCTTTTTAAATAACAACATTATACTGGATCATGACACGTGTGATGATGGTGGCCGTTGGATCAGGCTTCTGGATGCTTCTGATATTATTTACTCTGATTGGACTCATTTTTACTCAGCTGAATCGTCACTTTTTCTTCAAGGGTTTCTCTCTGCCGTTTTTGAGTTTATACGCTCCTTCTTGAAAACTCTTCGAGTTTTCTCCTCTGTGATATGATTCCTTGAGAGATAATAGTGAGGAAATACAGTAATCTCACTGTAATACTACTGATTGTATGAATGCTTAACTTTTCTGAGTGATTAGTATCAAGAATCTGAGTGATTCTTGAGTTCGGTAGTGGTTTGTAATAGATCTGAGTGATCTGAGTGATTCTTGTGAGAAGAATAGTCCAATCACCTTCGTGTAGAAAGATAAGTCTCTGTGACTATCTTGTGATCTGTATTTCTGTATTTTGACTTCCATATTTTGAGCTTTTAGTGCAACCGAGCTAGATCCGTTTTATAATGGATGCTCAACAGGGGATTAGGCTTTAAGCTGAACCTCTGGGGCTTCGGCCGAAAAATCCTTGTGTTTTCACTTTACTTTCTGCATTTAAATTTCTGTTTTGAATGGTTGTGTAAATTTTGGTTTAATCGTGAATGACTTCTTTGATTAACAGTGGTATCAGAGCAATGTTACTTCTCGATTAATCTGGATTTCTGAAACCTGCTTCAAATGACAGTCAACTCAGTTG